>NW_028318830.1:82500-197500 GCF_062004578.1 Staurois parvus | reverse complement strand
TACACTTACATACGTTTTGACATATTAATATCAGCTCAAAAGCTGTGTTCAGGTTAATTTGGAAGGTTTCATTAAAATAATACTTTACTTAATACTGTGAGCAGGGTTACCAACCCTTTGTACTTAGATGGACTGTCTATAAATGACAACCTGATTTCTCCCATCCATAAAAATACCCTATCTTCTCAACCCTCATAGTCTCCCGGACAGGTCCACTTCCACCTGACAATGTCATCAATGCTGGATGTAGATTGTTAGGACTGCCCAGCATCCTAGCAACTAATAATAGGATGGAAATTCTCCCTTCAGATCTGTAGTAGTCTTGCTGAGAGTAGGACTCTGATATATCTTAGGATGTTAGGCGGGAAGGGATGGGGGGGGGGGGTGCTGATGTAATCATGTAAGAGGGCACTCTGATATATGAAGAACTCTGATGTAACCATGTATGAGGGACTCTGATGTAAGAGAGGACTCAGATATACTTGTAATAGGAAACTCTGATGTAAGAGTAGACTCTGATATGTAACCAGAAGTAAAGGGGACTCTGATGTAAGGGGGGGGGGGTTATGGAGATTCTGAGGTAAGGGAGAATGCTGGGACTCTGATGTAAGGGGGGTCTATTGTAAAGGGGAAACTCTGAAACCCCGCTGGCACCCAGTGATCGCTGAGGAATAAAGACAGAGAGGAGGTCTGTATTTAAACCATACAGATCTCTCCCCTGTCAGCACCAGCATGCTTCTTTCTATTGCTCTGCATAGCAGAGCAATACAAAGCAACGTGCTTACATAGTAATACAAACAGTTCTCTTCCCTTTCAGCTCATGCACACTTCTTTGAATGGCAGTGCACAGCACAGCCATGCAAAGCAGTGTGCTTACAGTGAAGTACACAGATACAGCCCCATAGTAAATCACACCCACCACACAGTTAACCCTTTGATTGCCCCCCACCCCCAGATGTTAACCCCTTCCTGTCCGGTGTCATTAGTACAGTGTCAGTGATTTTTATTCGCACTGATCACTGTATTACTGGGGATGTCATTGGCAATCAGTCAGTTCCACAGAGTCAAAATGTCTGCCGCAGTCCCGCTATAAGTCACTGACTGCCACAAGTCCTAGTATTAAAAAAAAAAAAAAAATTCCAGTATATACACTGCCATTTATAGTCGTCTCATTGTTGACCATGTAGTGCATCTGTAGTTGATCAGTTTCAGCTGATTTGGTGTTAATGAAATTAACACCCCCCACTGCTACTTAGCTGACCAGATCAATATCCCAGGAGTTTAATTGACTTTGATGCTATACTGTGAATAAAAAGTGTTCCTTTAATTTTTTTTGAGCAGTGTATATTATGCACAGTTTGCACACAGAGCCTATAGATAGCAGAGGCAAAGAGGCGTCTTTTCCATGTCCATGTTATACATATTTTTTCCCATCATCATTTTAAATACAATCATCTCATCTTCATCTATTTACAACAATCTGCAACTGGCAAAGACCAGTAAAACAAAAAATGTTCCTTGTAAAAGAAAAATAACCTATCAGGGAGGTGTTGGCCTAGACACCAAATGTTGTCTATCTACAACAGTGGTTCTCAACCTGTGGGTCGCGACCCCTTTGGGGGTCAAACAACCCTTTCACAGGGGTCGCCTAAGACCATCGGAAAACACATATTTCTGATGTGTACAGAGCAGCTACTGTGTAGAAAGCAGCTACTGTGTTGAAAGCAGCTGTATTGAAGGTAAAACGACACATGAATTATAATTACTGGGTGTCAGGAATCGCGGCGCCTCTCCCGGCGCACGCGCACTGGCAACAGCTCACGCCGGAACACAGGCACTAGGTCCCAGCGGGCCGCGGCTGACAGGACGCCGCGCATGCGCAGTGGGAGCCGCGGGTGTGCCTCGGGCGGCCAATGACAGCCCGGGGGCGCGTCCTGGCCAGCCAATGACAGTGCAGGGCGCACTATTTAAAGATGCCCTGCACTGTCATAAATTGCCGCAAGGTCTATCTGTGATCCTGAAGTTTCTGTACCTGATTAGTGACCCTGATTGCCCTGACTACGCTGCCTTCTCCTGTGATTTGACCCGGATAGCCCTGACTACTCTGCCTTCTCCTTTCCTGACCCCCGGCTTGTTTGACCATCCTGCGGACTGACTTATCCTGCTGACCCTGCGTGTGACCCGACTACTCTTCGCCTGCCGATTCAGTACCTCGCTACCCCACGGAACCACGGCTCGTGACCATCCTGCTAGGTCCGCCGGCCTCTTCACATCTGGCTCTCCCAGTACCTGCATACATCCCCGGAGGCTCCCTCTGCCACTGGTAGGCTTGCTCGGAGGTCGTGACCTGGCCCTGGTCTGTTACAAGTCCATCCCCACCATCAGGGGCCCTGGTGAAAGCACAGACCGGGGCTTAGACTCCACGCTCTGGGTAGGTCTGTCAAGTGGGCAGCCTGAGGCACCACCTGGCGGATCGTAACACTGGGTAAAGAATTTTATGGTTGGGGGGTCACCATAACATGAGGAACTGTATTAAAGGGTCGCGGCATTAGGAAGGTTGAGAACCACTGATCTACAAGTTCCTGTGATGATAATATGACCGTGGCCACACAGCAAATGGGAAAATTAGGAACTTAAGGACATCTCTTTCTGAAAATGCTAGTTGCAAGGCTGTTGTGTTGATCACATGGCTTTAGTCATTTTTGGGGTAAAAAAACTCGAATGAGTCATGGTCAGGATTTCTAATACCACTTGCTGCATATTTGATTCAAGTCAGTAACTTAAAGGCATTCTGGCTTCTAACATTTTTAGAAGGAGACTGGCAATGACAGCTGTTGTCAATATAATTCTCCACGAAAGGGTTTGTAGTGTTTTGTTTTTGAAAGCTGAGCTCCAGGCAAATAACAAAAAAATCATTCAGATATGTGTTCATTAAAAATCACAAAGGGCATTTTTATACAGCAGTGAATGTGAAATACTAATTGCAGGTGAATCTTCCTACTAGTGTATCTGTTTTAAATGACAGGAAATGTTTACCTAAAGAAACTGACTCATACAATGGCTGCCTAGTACCATGAAATATGACCTGGAACTTTATCCGACACCCATTAAAATGCTATAAAGATAAAACATCCAAAATATTGAATGTGCAAACTGGAAATTGAAAGTGTGGGATACATAATGTTATATAGACCATTGCTGACCCCTCTATTTAACCATTAGCCGCCCGGCCTATAGCCGTTTGGCGGCCGCAAAAATTCTCTAGCTTTCCGGGGTGTACGCCATTTGGCATCCTCCCGCACATGCGCAGTTCGCGCGGTTGCAGAGCGGCGCGATCTGTCACCGGCCGTGTACCTCGGACACGGCCGATGACAGATCTGAGTACCAGCCCCTGTTGCCGGTACCATGTGACCTGCTGTGACCAATAACAGCAGGTCACATGACAGTTGTATACAATGGATGGCTTCATTCATGCCATCCATTGTATACTAGTGCCTAGCTGTGAATGGTCACAGCAGGTCACATGCACATGTCATGTGATTAGCTGTGGCCAAATCACAGCTAAGCACAAAAAAGAAAAAAAAAAAAGCTGAATGAATCGATGTCATTCAGGTAAATGCTTGCTTATAGCAAAGTAATTCTTTGCTATAAGCAAATTGTGTAAAAGAAAAAACAAAAAAAATACTGATCACTTCCCCAAAGTAGCACAATGTGACTATGGTAACATCGTACTACTTTGGTCATAGTAAAATATGAAAAAAAATCTTTAAAAAAAATGTAATAAAAAATTAAAAATAATAAAAAAAAAATATATATATATTTTTTTTCATACTGTCACCAGTCAGTGTCCCTGATCACCGCCATGCCAGTTATATGATGACGCTGTACTGCACTGGTGACAGGATGTAAAAAAAAAATAGTGAAACTAATTTTTTAAATTTTTTAATTTTCCGAAAAATTATGACAAAAAAATACAACTTCAATAAACTCGCCATTCCTCTTATGAAGTACGTCGGCCTGTCTACTCTGCAAAAAGGGGTCATTTGGGGGATATCTGTACTGTCCTGACATTTGGGGGATATCTGTACCGTCCTGACATTTGGGGGATATCTGTACTATTCTGACATTTGGGGGATATCTGTACTATTCTGACATTCTTGGACCTCAAGAAATTAGATTGGCTGTCAGTACTTCAGGATTGATCAATATTCAGATCTATACCATAGTTTGTGAACTCTATAACTTTCCTACAAACTAAATAATACATCCTAATTTGGGTTATTTTCACCAAAGACATGTAGCAGAATACATCTCGGCCTAAATTTATGAAGAACAATTATTTATTTGCAAACTTTTATAACAGAAACAAAGAAAAACTTGTTTTTTTCAAAGTCTTTGGTCTTTTTTTGTTAATTTAGCAAAAAATAAAAACCCCGGCGGTGATTAAATACCACCAAAAGAAAGCTCTAGTTGTGTGAAGAAAATGAAAAAATTTTATTTTGGGTACAATGTTGTATGACCGCGCAATTGTCATTCAAAGTGTGAGAGCGCTGAAACGTGAAAAATGGCCTGAGCAGGAAGGGGGTAAAAGTGCCCGGTATTGAAATGGTTAAAGCTTTAAACTTAACTGCTCCTGAATCGCCTCCCTCCACCTCTCTTCCTCAATGTCATTTAAAAAAAAAAATGGCACATGCGCATATGCGCCGCCAATCTCTTCAAGGCTTTTAGAAACTAGAACCTGTTGGTGCATCTGCGCAAATGCCACCAGCTTCTGGTGGATGGTCACTATAGTGCCTGGCTGCATCCGTGTGCATGCATGAAAATCTGCCATGTATGCGCACATGTACAGCAATCTTCTGGCTTAGTAATGCATTGCCTCCAGGGATAGCTTTGATGTAGAAATCCCAGGAGGCAGTAGGGCCCAGCCCAAGTTGAAAGTGCTGCCATGCAGCACAAAAAGAAAAAAACAGTAAACTATATAATAAATATCGTTAGCATTTGTGTAAGAGAGAGGGGAGAAGGACAAAGTAAGAAACTGTAGTTTAAGTAAGTTCATTTCTGCTTTAGAAATGTAATTTGCTGGCTGTCATTCTGATGCGTCAATACTTTCTGAGTCGCTAACCTGGAACAAGTACAGAGATGAGGAATTTTGTGTATGCAAAAGTACTGAAACCAGGCAGCTGGCATTTTCAACAGGACTACTGCAGTGACAATCCATACACCTCTCTAATGACAGGTGTGCTTTAAAGTGTTACTATGACCAAGCTACGGTCATTCAAATATTTACATATTCTTAACAAGCTGTAAACTAGCTCACACTGACCTAACTAACCTCTGTAGCTGCATGCACTTTGGAGCAATTCATCTTCAAATTTCACAAAGTGCTGAAATTGTTCAAGCCACTCTTTCAGACAGAACATCACACCCTATGTCAGGGCTCCGAGGTGTGACCAGAGGTATGTGACTGACGCAGGGAAACGCAGGCTTCAGATAAGTTATAAACAATATCATTTATTAAAGACTAACAATACAAACATAAACGCAGTGCAATACTAAAACATAACACAGTGCAAACGAACCAAACCAACCACCCACAGATAACAGTACATACAATGCAAGCGTCGTCAGGCAGGCCGGGTCAATAACAATCGGGCAGGTAGGTACAGGGGGTCAGGCAGAGAATGGTCGGGGTCACAAGCCAGGGATGAAACAGGAGAAGTCAGCAGAGGTCCGGATCAGGCAGGGTCAGCAACAAATCAGTCAGACAGGGACAGGAACAGGAACAGGAACAGGGATGCAGGTAACAAGATACAGGGCCCAGGAAAAACACACACCAAGGCAGAGACTGCAGGTCTGGCCATCCCTTAAATACACCTGCATGATCAGCTTCAGGTGTTTGGCTGGCTGCAGGGTTGAGTCTCTGATTGCCGGGAGCACCCGCTGGCCAGCCCTGGTACTGCAGCCCACAAGGCAGGTGAGTCCCACCATTACTGGCAAGTCCATTCCTGACACCCTACTCCTTCGAGAAGACAAGGGTGAACATTATTTATTATTAGTATGGGCCAAGGACTAGTCGTCAATACTGCCTATGGTCTTACTGCAGCTGAACTTCCCCATGTTTTACTTGCCATGTCTTTTTTTTTCGCATATTTTTCGCCGTGACTCTGCGTCAAGGTGGCCATTTTGATAGAGCAAGTCTTTTGCTTCCAAGTGCCAGAGCCTCCAGCAAGAACAAAAACGAGCAGCAGAGCAGTGACATCACAAATTCTCCAAAAATCAAACGCTTATAAGAATAGTAATCAGAGGCAGCAGTGCCCTAATCTCACACTGCAGATATATGGTCAGGAGGTTGTAGTCACAGGCGTGCCTCAGGCACACTCACATACTAGGAAGTACTCTAATATTTTTAGGATAAATCCCAGAACAAAACAGATACATTTTCCAGGGTACTGCTTAGGTACAATTAGCATTTCTAAATCTCCCTATAATATAGTAAATCTTCGACTTGTGAGTTCATTTCCAAGGAACCTGCATGTCTCACACCTGTTACAAATCCGAAAAACAAGGAATGTTTCTCTTACGTTAGCATAGGAAGCCTACCGACACATATACAGTTGTGTTCAAAATAATAGCAGTCAGACATCACTAACCAGATCAATCACTGTTTTTGGTGGAAATGATATTTCTACATGGCAAATAATTTCCTAGCAGGTGTAGTAGAGTAATAGAAATCCAACAGACCCAACAGTCATGACATGCATGCTGCTGATTCTGTGTCATTGAATCACTCATTGAAAGGGGCGTGTTCAAAATAATAGCAGTGTGGAGTTCTATTAGTGAGGTCATTCATTCTTTGAAAAACAGGTGGCAATTATTGCCCTTATTTAAGGAAGGAAGGCAGCAAATGTTGGACATGCTGGTTACAGTGCATGTCTCTCTGAAATTCTGAGGAAAATGGGTCGTTCCAGACATTGTTCAGAAGAACAGCGTACCTTGATTAAAAAGTTGATTGGAGAGGGGAAAACATATAAAGAAGTGCAGAAAATTATCGGCTGCTCAGCTAAAATGATGGCAAATGCTTTAAAATGGCAACCAAAACCTGAAAGATGTGGAAGAAAGCGAAAAACTACCATTCCAATGGATAGAAGAATAGCCAAAATGGTGCGGACTCAGCCAACAATCAGCTCCAGGAAGATGAAAGAAGGTGTGACGTTCCCTGTGAGGACTGTTACAATTAGAAGACGCCTATGTGAAGCCAAGCTATCTGCAAGAAGTCCCCGCAAAGTCCCACTGTTGGAAAAAAGACGTGTGCTGAAGAGGTTACAATCTGCCAAAGAGCACATTGACTGGCCTAAAGAGAAATGGCGCAACATTTTGTGGACTAATGAAAGTAAGATTGTTCTTTTTGGGTCTAGTGGGCGGAGACAGTTTGTCAGACGACCCCCAAGCACTGAATTCAAGCCACAGTACACTGTGAAGACCGTGAAGCATGGTGGTGCAAGCATCATTATATGGGGATGTTTCTCATACTATGGTGTTGGGCCTATTTATCGCATACCAGGGATCATGGATCAGTTTGAATACATCAGAATACTTGAAGAGGTCATGCTGCCTTATGCTGAAGAGGAAATGCCCTTAAAATGGGTGTTCCAACAAGACAACGACCCCAAACACACCAGTAAACGTGCAACATCTTGGTTCCAGACCAACAAGATGGACGTTATGGAGTGGCCAGCCCAATCCCCGGATCTTCATCCAATAGAAAACTTGTGGGGTGACATCAAAAATGCCGTTTCTGAGGCAAAACCAAGAAATAGAGAAGAACTGTGGAATGTGGTCCAATCATCCTGGGCTGGAATACCTGATCACAGGGGCCAGAAGTTGGGGGACTCCATGCAACACAGATGTACAGCAGTTCTCAGAAACAGTGCGACTACAACCAAATATTCATGAAGTCATTCAAAGGAAAGCAAAATCTTCAAACATTTCTCAGTTTATATAGTGAATGTTTGAGTTTGTAAAGAAGAATACAAACACTGCGATTTTTTTGAACCGTCTAATATTCACTTTTCTTCAATTTTTTTAGAGGAACAACACAAATTTGATGTATTTTTCTTCATGTTTTGATTTGGAATAGAGTGTGTCGTGTTCCCAATGCATTTGTGTGGATGGAAATAAAAGCTATTAGAAGGATTTTCAGCTTTATTCACTTTTTTCAACACACTGCTATTATTTTGAACACAACTGTACAACCAACTATTATAGCGTTATATACCCAAAACTGAATTCAGCTCTTTCAGGCTTGTTGGCCATCATCAGTGCAGTGCTGCAGGCAATGGTGTCTATTGGCTTGGAGCAATGAGTATACCTTCATGCTAAACCCCAATCTCTACTCCGAAGAATCCCTTTTTTGAACAAAACACAAAGATAAACCTAGGATCCATGAAGATTTGGGTTGATTGGCTTTTTTTCAGAAGTCTATGGAAATGTAAAACTCACTTTAAAGGTAAGAAAGAGGTCAACTGAATTCTCAATGATCTCAGAAGCATTGCAAACGGATGTCATCAACACAAGCCCAAAGCTTATCAAAGCAGACCCTTACTCTGATGTGTTTCAGCCACAGGGCTACATTTAAATTGATTGTAAACCTATGATTTTTATTTTGTTAACCACTTCCCGACTGGCCGTTGTATATAAACGGCTGGACGATGGCAGTGCAGGGTCGGGTGGCTGTTTATGCTTGGCCAATCAGTGATCACATGCAAAGTAGTAAGCAAGATGTCACTTGTGACATCATTGCTTACTACGTGTGAAATCTGTGAATGATCACAGAGGTCACATGGTACAAGGCTATTCACAACAGGCTTGTACCATGTGACAAGCTGTGACCAATCACAGCTCACTCAGTACTTCTCAATGAGTGCAAGAATGCAGACAGAGAGAAAGAGAAATGATTGCTTTTACATCCTATATGGGTGTAAAAGCAATCAGTGTAAAAAGAAAAAAAATCTTCATCACCCCCCACAAGTAGTACAGTGTCACCATGGTGACACTGTACTGCTAGGGTGACAGTATGTAGAAAAAAATAAAAAATAATAATATAAAAAAATAAAATAAAAATGTAAAAAAAAATGTTTAAAAATTATAATTTTTGGTTATAAACTAATTTGGATTTTTTTTTTACTAAAAAGATAACGGAATAAATTTTGGCAAAGATTTATAATGAAATATTATTTATTTGTAAAATTTTATAAAAAAAACACTTTTTTTCAAAATCTTTGGACTTTTTCATTTACATAGCAAAAAAAAAAAAAAAAATCCCAGCGGTGAATAAATACCACCAAAATAAAGCTTTATCTGTCTCAAAAAAATGATAAAAAATTAATTTGGGTACAGTGTTGCATGACCGCGCAATTGTAATTCAAAGTGTGATAGCGCTGAAAGCTGAAAATTGCCCTGGTCAGGAAGGGGGTAAAAGTGTCCGGACTGGAAGTGGTTAAAGTAATAAACATGTCATACTTACCTGCTCTGTGCAATAGTTTAGCACAGAGCAGCCCCGATCCTTCTCTTCTCGAGTCTCCTGCTGGCACCCCTGGCTTTTCCTCCCCCCTCCACTTGCTATAAGGGCACTCACCCATGCTTGCTCCCAAGCTGGCTCGATGTGTCCATTGACACACAAAGCAAGGCTTGGCCCACCCCCCACCTCTCCTTACTGGCTGTAATAGACAGCAGCAGGAGTCAATAGCTCCCACTGCTGTCTCTGAGCCAATGAGGCGGGAGAGAGCATAAAGAGCTTCTGCTCTTGTACACATATGTGGATCGAAATAGGAGGTAAGTATGGGGGGGGGAATGACCACAGGAGGTGTTTTACCTTAATGCATACAATACATTAAGGTAAAAAAAAACCTTCTAACTTTACAAACACTTTAAGTATTACATATTTTTGTGACTATAGTTATCGGGAGGTTATGAGACCCGGAGGTCAGTCGTCTCCCACAGCAAGTATGAGCTATGTTGGGGGTACAGAAGGAAAAAAAAGCTGGGAGAAGCAATGAGCCAATAGGATAGGAAATTAAAGTGTACCTATGGTCAAAATGCAAAAACTATTATATATTTGTACATTGAGTTTTAATTAGTTCTGGACCATTCCTATTAATAGAGAGCCCAATAAGGGACATCACCCTGCACCCTATGAATACGTGCTTAGCACGAAACGTGTCAGGGGGGCTACAGCTTCTGGACATTTAGCCATCGCTGGTGGCCATCCTGATTTTTTGGTCAGTATCTGTCTTTGTACATCAATAAACGTTCATCAAACAATATCACACTATGTGATGTCCCTTATTGGGCTCTCTCTGTGAGCGCCATCCTCTGCAGTGCCTGCCCCTAAAAGGTGACTCCGTGATGCTGTGAATGAATAACGAAAGATGAACCCCAGGATCCTGTTTTGTCGGTGACCAGATGTTGATAGTGAATGCAGCCTGTTCTGAATACAGAAGAGCCTTCACGTGCTTGATGAGACAGGAGATTTTCCTAATGCGTATTTAATACGCACTTCTGGTGAGTGCGCATTCTATTCATTATCTACCACCTCTGGATCACATATTCCCACCTTAAACAGGGACTCTACAAGATCTCCATATCACACGTCTTCTCATTTGGACGTTATATCACTTGCTTTGAATTATTAATATAATCACTACGCTATTGCATGTTGATTAATATTCTACATATGGTATATTATATGTTCATACTATTTATAGCGCTGCAACTATATTTTCTACTTCTTTGTAGATCGTCGAACATTAGCAGCCAGCTTTCGATAGTTTATAGCTATATTGCACATTTACACCACCTCAGAAGGTGTACTGGTGGAATTTCTTTGATGCGAAGACCAGACTAGCAGTTCTTTTTACTGCGTGTATAATTTATTCTACATGTGACAATGCTTGATGAATAAAATAGTGATTTTCTTTCTTGCATGAGAGATGCTGCTAAGCAATCTAGGCTTATATTTCCATTTGTTTGGACAGATTAAAAAAAATGCTCAAAGCAGGTGCTTCTGTCTAAGTGGCTTTCAGCATATTCGGTCCCTATTACTACAAAATGTCTGTTTTTAAATGTCTTTAGCATCCCTATTGATGTAGTCAGAGCAATGTGTAATAAACTATATTAAGTACCTTGTCATGCCTGTAAAGTATGAAACCATTTCCATGGTTGAAATTGCTGCAAGTTTGTAATCATTAAGCTTTGTATACTGTTAGGTCATCACGTTTTTCACTTCCAGGTTCTGGATTTTATCATATTGCTTAGGTTTTTTGCCAATATTTGGCACAAAATGTATTGAAGATGCCATCCCTAACTGACAAAAATAATGGGGTTTTAAAGGCACCATACCACAAAAATACAATTACAAACTATATAGTAAATGCAACTTTATTAATAAAATTCAAACTGCAACAGTGGTTTGAAATTTATTAATAAAGTTGCATTTACTATATAGTTTGTAATTGTATTTTTGTGGTATGGTGCCTTTAACCACTTCCAGTCCGGACACTTTCCCCCCTTCCAGTCCGGACACTTTCCCCCCTTCCAGTCCGGACACTTTTACCCCCTTCCAGTCCGGACACTTTCCCCCCCTTCCAGTCCGGACACTTTCCCCCCTTCCAGTCCGGACACTTTCCCCCCTTCCAGTCGAGACACTCCCCCCCCCCTTCCAGTCGGGACACTTTCCCCCCCTTCCAGTCGGGACACTTTCCCCCCCTTCCAGTCCGGACACTTTCCCCCCCTTCCAGTCCGGACACTTTCCCCCCTTCCAGTCCGGACACTTTTACCCCCTTCCAGTCCGGACACTTTCCCCCCTTCCAGTCCGGACACTTTCCCCCCTTCCAGTCGGGACACTCCCCCCCCCCCTTCCAGTCGGGACACTTTCCCCCCTTCCAGTCCGGACACTTTCCCCCCTTCCAGTCGGGACACTTTCCCCCCCTTCCAGTCCGGACACTTTCCCCCCCTTCCAGTCCGGACACTTTCCCCCCTTCCAGTCCGGACACTTTCCCCCCTTCCAGTCGGGACACTCCCCCCCCCCCTTCCAGTCGGGACACTTTCCCCCCCTTCCAGTCGGGACACTTTCCCCCCCTTCCAGTCCGGACACTTTCCCCCCCTTCCAGTCCGGACACTTTCCCCCCTTCCAGTCGAGACACTCCCCCCCCCTTCCAGTCGGGACACTTTCCCCCCCTTCCAGTCGGGACACTTTCCCCCCCTTCCAGTCGGGACACTTTCCCCCCCTTCCAGTCCGGACACTTTCCCCCCCTTCCAGTCCGGACACTTTCCCCCCTTCCAGTCCGGACACTTTCCCCCCTTCCAGTCCGGACACTTTCCCCCCTTCCAGTCGGGACACTCCCCCCCCCCTTCCAGTCGGGACACTTTCCCCCCCTTCCAGTCGGGACACTTTCCCCCCCTTCCAGTCCGGACACTTTCCCCCCCTTCCAGTCCGGACACTTTCCCCCCTTCCAGTCCGGACACTTTTACCCCCTTCCAGTCCGGACACTTTCCCCCCTTCCAGTCTGGACACTTTCCCCCCTTCCAGTCGGGACACTCCCCCCCCCCCCCTTCCAGTCCGGACACTTTCCCCCCTTCCAGTCCGGACACTTTCCCCCCTTCCAGTCGGGACACTTTCCCCCCCTTCCAGTCCGGACACTTTCCCCCCCTTCCAGTCCGGACACTTTCCCCCCTTCCAGTCCGGACACTTTCCCCCCTTCCAGTCGGGACACTCCCCCCCCCCCTTCCAGTCGGGACACTTTCCCCCCCTTCCAGTCGGGACACTTTCCCCCCCTTCCAGTCCGGACACTTTCCCCCCCTTCCAGTCCGGACACTTTCCCCCCTTCCAGTCCGGACACTTTTACCCCCTTCCAGTCCCGACACTTTCCCCCCTTCCAGTCCGGACACTTTCCCCCCTTCCAGTCCGGACACTTTCCCCCCTTCCAGTCGGGACACTTTCCCCCCTTCCAGTCCGGACACTTTCCCCCCCTTCCAGTCCGGACACTTTCCCCCCCTTCCAGTCCGGACACTTTCCCCCCCTTCCAGTCCGGACACTTTCCCCCCTTCCAGTCCGGACACTTTTACCCCCTTCCTGCCCAGGCCAATTTTCAGCTTTCAGCTCTATCACATTTTGAATGACATTTGCGCGGTCATGCAACACTGTACCCATATGAATTTTTTACCATTTTTTTTAGAAAGATAAAGCTTTATTTTGGTGGTATTTATTCACCGCTGGGATTTTAATTTTTTTTGCTATGTAAATGAAAAAGTCCAAACATTTTGAAAAAAAGTGTTTTTCTTATAAAATTTTGCAAATAAATAATATTTCATCATAAATCTTGGCCAAAATGTATTCAGTTATCTTTTTAGTAAAAAAAAAAATAACCCAAATTAGTTTATAACCAAAAATGATCATTTTTATTTTATTTTTTTATATTATTTGTTTTTTATACTGTCACTCTAGCAGTACATGGTGACACTGTACTACCTGTGGGGAGTGATGAAGATTTTTTTTTTTAACATTTTTATTTTTTTTTTCTTATATTTATTTTATTTTATTTTATTTTTTACATACTGTCACCCTAGCAGTACAGTGTCACCATGGTGACACTGTACTACTTGTGGGAGGTGAGGAAGATTTTTTTTTTGCACACTGTTTGTTTTTAAACCCATATAGGATGTAAAAGCAATCATTTCTCCTTCTCTCTGGCTGCATTCTTGCAGCCATTGAGAAATACTGTGTGAGCTGGGATTGGTCACAACTTGTCACATGGTACAAGGCTGTTGTGAATAGCCTTGTACCATGTGACCTCTGTGATCATTCACAGATTTCACACATAGTAAGCAATGATGTCAGAAGTGACATCTTGCTTACTACTCTGCATGTGATCACTGATTGGCCAATCAGCGATCACATGAACGGGAACTCGCACAGAGGTCCTGCACAACGATCGGTGTTTCACTGTGTCCGGGGGACACAGCGGGCACCGGATCGTGATGCTGCGAGCAGGGGCGGCTGACAACTCATAGGGCCCCCTGGGCAATAGGGGATCATGGGGCCCCTGTGTCCTTGCCCAAACTAAAAAAAGCCTATGAAAAAGGTACCAGGGGCATCTCATGGGGCCCCCTACTGACCCCAGGCCCTCGGGCAGTGCTCGAGTTTCCAAATGGTCAGTCCGCCCCTGGCTGTGAGCTCCCAGGGAGCGCGCACAGTCCAAAATGGCTGGCGCCGTTTATGAACGGCAACCCGCCTCTGGACTGCCACCGTCCTGCCGTTTATATACAGCGGCCGGATGGCAAGTGGTTAAAATCCCATTAGTTTTTTCAGTTAGGGATGGTATCTTCAAGGTCTTATCAAGGGGTGTGGCACCAATAAATTCCATTAGTAAGGGGGGGGGGGGGTTGATCTGATTTTGGATCTCCATCTCCCACCTTCTCATCTCTATTAATGCTTGGCACAAAATATACTCATGTTTGGGCAAGAAAACTATGATCTTGGCATGTGCTATTATTCGACTAGTTTCAGCATTTGCAAATTTCCGGGATTTTTTTTCCCCCAATTTTTTTGGAAAACATGTTACTAGCAGTTGATTCCAAATGGTAGCCCTTGGAACTTGTGCCTTCACGGGAATGTATTCAAAGAATACATTTGTGTTTGTTTATCTAGACTGACCTGTCACTATCCATTATTGTCATCCAGGATGATAAAGAATTATTTGCCACTCAGTGTGGGAATAGAGGCCGTGAACGGCAGATTGTCACAGACATTAAAAGGTAGTTGAATATTCAGACAAGATCCGACCTCACCAAGATTTTTTATTAATCACACACAGATTAATAAATGATCTTGCTCTAATCCCTTGTTTATGCTCATACAGGAGCAGGGAGAGGGAATGCCGAAACATCTTAAATACTGGCGTACCTTAGTATAACAGTCAGCCGCCAAAATGCCCCGGCACATCTAATCCCGCTTTCCCTTGAGATCTTCTGACTAAGGGTGTATAACTGAACCTTAACCCCCCTGACGGTATTCCCGAGTGTAGCTCGGGGTAAAATTTGAGTACCAAAAGCGGTAACCCCGAGCTACACTCAGGCTTACCATGCGGCGTTGCTCAGGGGGTCCCTACAGCACTTACCTTGTCCTTCGCTCAAACGATGTGTCCCCTGCAGCGTCCCCGGCCATCTCCTCCGGCCGATGCCGGCACCCGGCTTCTGTGTTCCGGTCCCTGTGACGTCGGGACGTACGGGCGCCGGAACCGGCAGGAAATTTGAAATTTTTAAAAAATTTCATTTTTGTTGTCATTGCTGTTTCAATGCATTTCACATATATTTTGTCCCTACTGCTTTGTCCGGCGCCCTGCATAAAAGTGGCCACCCACCCAAGTCTATAACTGGCTTATGAAGCAAGGACACATAAACAGGCATCACATAGTGAAAAAAGGGGGGGAGAACAATGTTCTTGGACAACTTGCCAGCCAGCTTGCTAACAACCGAATTAACCTGTCTAACAGTATGCGTTTATAACAGGGGTTTAGTTAGCACACATTTGCAAATACATACGTAAGCCACAGAGCCACGACACGGCACCCTGATAATCTGTGGTCCTAACTCTCAATTTGTGAGTCCCCATAGTAGAGGCACATGCATTTAATGGATAGACAAGGGCAGGTGGACCTGAGGGAGCCACCCCTCTTAAAGGCAAAGGAGTGCACTGGACCCCAGCATGTAGCACAATGGCAACCAGGGTCCTAGTGCACCCACGTACCAAAAACTCAAACATGCATAAAAGTGGCCACCCGCCTAAGTCTATAACTGGCTTATGAAGCAAGGACACATAAACAGGCATCACATAGTGAAAAAAGGCGCCCTGCCTGCATTTTGACTGTTCTTTCTGCCTGGAAACTGAGAAAAGTCCATGGCGTCCAAAAAGCGTCCCTTTACGCCAAAAGCGGTTTTAGACCGGCTAGAGAACAGCGATAGTAAATCAGAACCACTTGCAGAATTGAGTGATAATGATTCTTGGGGGAAATTCCTCATCAGACACTGAAAACGATTTTGCGACTTTGCTCAGCGATGTGCGAATTTGCCTCTGTATTTCAAATTTCAGTGTTTTTGGTTTGATTATATTATTGAATTAAATTTATTATTATTATATTATTATTTTTTATGATTATTTATTAAATTATAATTTATGATTTTGTGTTTCAATTTTATCCTACCCGGGATGTTTACTAGACTCTTGTTCGGACAGATTTCAGTGAGTTATTCCTAAAAATTACAGCCTACAATAAAAAACTATATATTTCCATGCAAAAAAATGTACCGCTTTCAGCACAAAAAATCGGAAAGAATCATACCGCCGAGGAGGTTAAAGTGGAACTACACTACATCTACAAACCAGAAATGCTGATTAATTCCTTCTTAATATTCAAAGCAAACCCTCCCATCTGTCCTTGTCTCCATGCTTTATTTTGCTGAGAAATCACTTTGGAAAACACTTCCTAGCATTTCTGGCTGTAGCCATCTTGAGTAACGACAGGTGAGCCATGTAGTATTTCCTTCCCGGAATCCATCTGCTCTTAGCTCAGGCATGCGGGCAGGAGTGTGTGCTTAGCTGAGAAAACACCTCCTCCCTTTCAAAACAAGTAAATCTTATAGACCGTCCTATATATTTACTGATGATAGCAGCATAAGGATTACAATTAGTCAATGTCGATTGAGGGAGTGAAGCTCCACTTTAAGATGACTGAAATAATTGTTGCCTAATTCAAAGATTTGGATGTGTTTCAAACAGCAACATCATATCATTTGTAAACAATATTACTACTTTAAAGGCTGATTGAGCTATAAGACATTTGTTACCTGCAGTAATGATTATTTTCTAAAGATAATTTTTAGCTGTCATTGGCTTTTATTGTGGAAAATAGCAAATATCTCAATTAACCACTTGCCAATCGTGCTATAGCCGAATGATGGCTACAGCGTGGTTGTCCATTTCTGGGAGGGCAGGATATGATGTCCTCCCAGCGGCACGCACCCGACCCTCTCCGTGACTGCTGTGTCTGTAGGACACAGCTGATCACATGATGAGGTAAAAGGCCAATCACAGCCACCCTTTACCACGTAGTCAGCTGTGTCCAATGACACAGCTGATCACAATGTAAATACAGTTTCCGGTTATCAGCTGCACTTTCCTCACGCTGTCACAGCTTGAGGAAAGTACTGAAGATAACCGGCAAATGACTCAGAGGAGATCTGCACTGATCATCAGGGCACTGATGATCAGTGCCCAGCAGTGCCACCCACCAGTTCCCAGCAGTGCCACCCACCAGTTCCCAGCAGTGCCACCCATCAGTTCTGCCCAGCAGTGCCACCCACCAGTTCCCAGCAGTGCCACCCATCAGTTCTGCCCAGCAGTGCCACCCACCAGTTTCCAGCAGTGCCACCCACCAGTGCCTCCCACCAGTGCTCAGCAGTGCCACCCACCAGTTCCCAGCAGTGCCACCCACCAGTTCCCAGCAGTGCCACCCAGCAGTGCCTCCCACCAGTGCTCATCAGTGCCACCCTTCAGTGCCCAGCAGTTGCACCCAGCAGTGCCGCCAGTCAGCGCCCATCAGTTCCACCTGTCAGTGCCCATTACATTTTTTTCAAATTTTTGGAAAATTTGAATAGTGATTAAATACCACCAAAAGAAAGCTCTATTTGTGTGAAAAAAGATAAAAATTTCATATGGGTACAGTGTTGCATGACCGTGCAATTGTCATTCAAAGTGCAACAACACTGAAAGCTGAAAATTGGCCTGGGCCGAAGATAGTAAAAGTGCCCTGTAGGCAAGTGATAAAGCTATTTATGTTAGTGAATGGAGCCTTCAAGGGCATCTAGACCTAAGGACAAATATTAAATATACTGCAGTTTGCCAATCCTTTATTCCCGTAATTTTCCCTTGCTGTTCCTGCCAGTAGCACATTGCCAGTCGTAGGCTGAAAACACTCACCCAATGGTATCCATGGAGAATCAATGTTGTCACCCTAAACTGCTCTCCTATTTTTAACTACAAACACCCCCCATCCTCATCATAGATTGAGGGGGGGTGTCCTGTAGTTCTGTTGAGAACTGATAACACGAGATTTCAGTTCAGTACACACAAATTCTGGATTTCTGGAGGGATCAACAACTATTTTCCCTGTGTTTGCAAAAAGAACTTAGCCTTAAAAAAGACATTGACACCACATCTAAGACCGGCCAGAGACGTTTCGAATCTTAGGAACCGGCTGGGATTCGAACCACGTATGGCCAGGCTGAATGTACCAAGTTGCTCGACTGATCAACTTTGAGTATTACAAGTGGCTATACTAGCCATAATTGCATGTAAAATCTGGCAGGCTGATTATACCAATGTGTTCTCCTGGCTGAGACGCCCCCCCCCCCACTAGGACAACACAATAGCTCAGTGGGGGGGGATCTCCCTGTCAACACTGTCTGTGTTGATGGGGGGGATCGAGAACATTTCTTTCCTACAACCCATGGTTACAGGACAGAAATTTGCTCCATGTGTGGGCTGCTTAAGTCTGAGAAACTATGATATATTACATTTTTTTTCTTGGGTTTAGATATACTTTAACCACTTCCAGTCCGGACACTTTCACCCCCTTCCTGTCCAGGGCAATTTACAGCTTTCAGTGCTATCACATTTGGAATGACAATTGCGCGGTCATGCAGCACTGTATCCATATTAATATTTTACCATTTTTTTTAAACAGATAAAGCTTTATTTTGGTGGTATTTATTCACCGCTGAGATATTTTTTTTTTTTTTGCTATGTAAATGAAAATATCCAAACATTTTGAAAAAAAGTGTTTTTCTTATAAAATTTAGCAAATAAATATTATTTCATCATAAATCTTGGCCAAAATTTATTCGGTTATCTTTTTAGTAAAAAAAAAAACAAAAAAAAGCCAAATTAGTTTATAACCAAAAATTATTTTTTAAATTAAATTAAATTTTTTTACTTTTTTATTTATTTTTTTTTATATTATTTGTTTTTTATACTGTCACTCTAGCAGTACATGGTGACACTGTACTACTTTTTTACTTTTTTTTTTACATTTTTATTTTTTTTTTCTTATATTATTTATTTTATTACTATTTTTTTTACATACTGTCACCCTAGCAGTACAGTGTCACCATGGTGACACTGTACTACTTGTGGGAGGTGAGGAAGATTTTTTTTTTTAACATTTTTATTTTTTTTTCTTATTATTTATTTTATTTTATTTTATTTTTTACATACTGTCACCCTAGCAGTACAGTGTCACCATGGTGACACTGTACTACTTGTGGGAGGTGAGGAAGATTTTTTTTTTGCACACTGATTGTTTTTAAACCCATATAGGATGTAAAAGCAATCATTTCTCCTCTCCGTCTGCATTCTTGCAGCCATTGAGAAATACTGAGTGAGCTGTGATTGGTCACAGCTTGTCACATGGTACAAGGCTGTTGTGAATAGCCCTGTACCATGTGACCTCTGTGATCATTCACAGATTTCACAAGTAGTAAGCAATGATTTCACCAGTGACATCTTGCTTACTACTTTGCATGTGATCACTGACTGGCCAATCAGCGATCACATGATTGGGACCTCACACAGAGGTCCTATACGACGATCGGTGTTCCACTGTGTCCGGAGGACACAGCGGGCACCGGATCCCGGTGCTGCGAGCAGGGGCGGACTGACAACTCATGGGGCCCCCGGGCAATAGGGGTTCATGGGGCCCCTGTGTCCTTGCCCAAACTCAAAAAAGCCTATGAAAAAGGTACCAGGGGCATCTCATGGGGCCCCCTACTGACCCCAGGCCCTCGGGTAGTGCCCGAGTTTCCAAACGGTAGGTCCGCCCCTGGCTGCGAGCTCCCAGGGAGCGCACACAGTCCAAAATGGCTGGCGCCGTTTATAAACGGCAACCCGCCCCTGGACTGCCACCGTCCGGCCGTTTATATACAGCGGCCGGACGGCAAGTGGTTAAAATCCCATTAGTTTTTTCAGTTAGGGATGGTTTCTTCAATGTCTTATCAAGGGGTGTGCACCAATAAATTCTATTAGTAAGAGGGGGGGGGGTGATCTGATTTTGGATCTCCATCTCCCACCTTCTGCTATTATTCGACTAGTTTCAGCATTTGCAAATTTCCAGGATTTTTTTTCCCCAATTTTTTTGGAAAACATGTTACTAGCAGTTGATTCCAAATGGTAGCCCTTGGAACTTGTGCCTTCACGGGAATGTATTAAAAGAATACATTTGTGGTTGTTTGTCTAGACTGACCTGTCACTATCCCTTATTGCCATCCAGGATGATAAAGAATTATTTGCCACTCAGTGTGGGAATAGAGGTCGTGAACGGCCAATCAGAGATCACATGATCGGGACCTCGTACAGAGGTCCCGTCCGACGATCGGTGTTCTACTGTGTCCGGAGGACACAGCGGGCACCGGATCGCGGTACTGCGCTCTCAAGTGCGCACAAGCAGGGTGCGGGGAGGCCATTTATAAACGGCCACCTGACCCTGCACTGCCACCTTCCTGCCGTTTATATTCAACGGCCGGTCGGGAAGTGGTTACGACCAGGGGCGGACTGACAACTCATGGGGCCCCCGGGCAATAGGGGATCATGGGGCCCCTGTGTCCTTGCCCAAACTCAAAGCCTATGAAAAAGGTACCAGGGGTATCTCATGGGGCCCCCTACTGACCCCAGGCCCTCGGGCAGTGCCCGAATTTCCAAATGGTCAGTCCGCCCCTGGTTAAGACTATCGCATTTAATGGAATGTAATGTGTTGTTACATTTAATCATAAAAGCAATACAGGTCAGAGTGTTCTGTCCAGCGGCCATGCCTGAGCAGGACCTTCACAGCAGGATTTCCAGGTATTATTTTAATGAAAGCTGCAGATTTAGTAATATTGAAAATAACATTTGAAATGACATTACCCGAGTAAAGCTTATACAAGATTGTAGTGCCGGGCTTTACATACAGTTTACTTAGAATAATCAGAATGCTTGGAAGGATTAGAACTCCATGTTGGGTAATGAGCATGTGTTGGTTCTATCTGTTGGCCCAGTCTTACTACAAACTGCGCCAGGGTCCTGCTCTGCGGGGCAGACAAATCTGCTTGTCTGTGGCTAGTCTTCAATCAGACATGAAACTAATGACTCTGTGGTGCAGATTAGTGAGAATTATGGCGGAAATGATCTGTTTCCCCTAATTGTTATTCAGTTTACTGTAATGGTGGATCCTTGAAGCTGAAATGATTAAATGGGCCCCGTCATAAACTGGTATGTACATAAAATGATCGGTGCGTGAAGCAGTTAACAGCAGCCTCTACATACATGCAAAAACCTATTTTCACAGTGCAAAAAAAAAAAAAAATACAATATAATTTAAGAGCGTATATTGCCATATGGCTGTATGCAAAGCTTAAGTGTAGCAGCATCATTTGCTAGTTGAATGTTTAATTGACAATAAGTACTGTGTTTTTTTTCGTTGCCAGCGACAGGATATAAAAGCCTCTCATTTGCTCAATTGTATGGAACCTGCATTGAGTGGCTGCATGAAATTACAGAAGACTTGAACACTGTGCAAATCTCCAAGCCTTTGACTGTTTACTGTTGTTTAACAGCTGTAGCTGACAGAACACAGACTTCGTGTTCTACACTCGCTGTTTGACGGGTCACATTTTCTATGCTTCCCGTTTACTGGCTAGTTATGGCGGCTTGCACTGTTTACGTATTTTTCTATTTAATTTTATTTTTATTATTTTTATGATGTGCATTAACAGTCGCGCTGCGAACCCACTGACAGCCATTGTAATCCTTTTATGCAGTTAATGGCATTTTAAACAAAGCAAATCTTGCAGAACCTTTCATTTTCATGGCGTATTAAAGATTTAACCCTCAACAAACAAACGATCTTAGTGCAAAATTTCTGTCCTGAAACCAACAAGGCACTCAGTTATTTTTTCACTTCAGCAGTAATGATTTATTACGTTTTACAAACTGGGTGCTGCATGGTGCACAGTGATTGCAACAGATGACCTGTGACAACAAACAACTACTTTGTTTCTCAGTACAGTGGTACCTCGGTTTGCATATTGAATGCGTTCTCCAAGACGTTTCGTATTGCGAAAAATTCGTAAACCGAAAAGTGGTTTCACATAGGAATGCGTTGAAAACCAATTAATCCGTTCTGGAGGTCAGGAAAAAGTAATCTGTTCAAAACTCTTTACAAAGAGCACTTTAACCATTTTCCACCCGCCCTATGGTCGAATGGCGGACGGCAAATGTCATCAGCGTTCCGGGTGGATGCCATATGGCGTCCTCCCGCACATGCGCAGATTGCGTTCCTGCAGAGCCGCGCAGCGGCGCGATCTGTCACCGGCCGTGTACCTCGGACACGGGCGATGACAGATCTGAGTATCGGCCCCCGTTGCCGGTACCATGTGACCTGCTGTGACCAATCACAGCAGGTCACATGACAGTTGTATACAATGGATGGCTTCATTCATGCCATCCTTTGTATACTAGTGTCTAGCTGTGAATGGTCACAGCAGGTCACATGCACATGTCATGTGATTAGCTGTGTCCAAATCACAGCTAAGCACAGAAAAAAACCCAAAAAAACCCCCTGAATGAAACGATGTCATTCAGGTAAATGCTTGCTTATAGCAAAGTAATTCTTTGCTATAAACAAATTGTGTAAAAAAAAAAAAAATACTGATCACTTCCCCAAAGTAGTACAATGTTACTATGGTGACATTGTACTACTTTGGTCATAGTGAAATATGAAAAAAAAATCTTAAAAAAAATAAATATTTAATAAAAAATAATAAAAAAATATATATATATATATTTTTTTCATACTGTCACCAGTCAGTGTCCCTGATCACCGCCATGCCAGTTATATGATGACGCTGTACTGCACTGGTGACAATATGTAAAAAAAAAAATAGTGAAACTAATTTTTTTAATTTTCCGAAAAATTATGACAAAAAAATACAACTTCAAAAAACTCGCCTTGCCTCTTATGAAGTACATCGGACTGTCTACTCTGCAAAAAGGGGTCATTTGGGGGATATCTGTACTGTCCTGACATTTGGGGGATATCTGTCCTGTCCTGACATTTGGGGGATATCTGTACTGTCCTGACATTTGGGGGATATCTGTACTGTCCTGACATTTGGGGGATATCTGTACCGTTCTGACATTTGGGGGATATCTGTACTGTCCTGACATTTGGGGGATATCTGTACTGTCCTGACATTTGGGGGATATCTGTACCGTCCTGACATTTGGGGGATATCTGTACCGTCCTGACATTTGGGGGATATCTGTACTATCCTGACATTTGGGGGATATCTGTACCGTCCTGACATTTGGGGGATATCTGTGCCGTCCTGACATTTGGGGGATATCTGTACTGTTCTGACATTTGGGGGATATCTGTACTGTTCTGACATTTGGGGGATATCTGTACTGTCCTGACATTTGGGGGATATCTGTACTGTTCTGACATTTGGGGGATATCTGTACTGTCCTGACATTTGGGGTTATCTGTACTGTCCTGACATTTGGGGGATATCTGTCCTGTCCTGACATTTGGGGGATATCTGTACTGTTCTGACATTTGGGGGATATCTGTACTATTCTGACATTCTTGGACCTCAAGAAATTAGATTGGCTGTCAGTACTTCAGGATTGATCAATTTTCATATCTATACCATAGTTTGTGAACTCTATACCTTTCCTACAAACTAAAAAATACATCCTAATTTGGGTTATTTTCCCCAAAGACATGTAGCAGAATACATCTCGGCCTAAATTTATGAAGAACAATTATTTATTTGCAAACTTTTATAACAGAAACAAAGAAAAAAGTGTGTTTCTTTCAAAATGTTTGGTATTTTTTTGTTAATTTAGCAAAAAATAAAAACCCCAGCGGTGATTAAATACCACCAAAAGAAAGCTCTAGTTGTGCGAAGAAAATGATAAAATTTTAGTTTGGGTACAATGTTGTATGACCGCGCAATTGTCATTCAAAGTGTGAGAGCGCTGAAACCTGAAAACTGGCCTGGGCAGGAAGGGGGTAAAATTGCCCGGTATTGAATTGGTTAAAGGCATAAATACTGTACAGGGACATGATTCATTTCCAGAATGGCTCCAAAACTCGATGCAAAAACCGCTCTTACACCTCCACACTCAACCCCATGTGCTAACCACAGACTCCAGCATGCTTGGGGGCAGCGCTATAAACTTCCCAGGCGCAATGCATCCTGGAGAAAGTTGCTTCGTATTGCGAAAAAAATTTGTAAACCAAGGCATTATTTTCAATGGATTTTCATTCGTAAACCAAATATTACGTTAACCGTGGCGTTTGTAAAGCGAGGTACCACTGTACTTTGTAGTACCTGTCTTTCTTTTAGAACCCATTCCCTCTTTTCCTCCTTCCCTCACAACAATAATAATCGTCAGTGGGAGAAAAACCCCCCTTACATTGATAGCTAGTATAAAAGGGCCCCATTACACTGCTGGTCAGTGGGAAGAATGCTCCTTACATTAGTGGTCAGTGGAAACGTGCCCCCTTATGTAGGTGGTCAGTCAGTGTAGTACTTCTCTAAAATGGCTGTGAGTGTAGTGGCCCATTACACTGGTGATCAGGGTAGTGATCCCTTGTATTGGTGGTAAGTACAGCTCTATATTAGTGGGAAAATAACCCTCATACATTGGTAGTTAGTACAAAAGGGCCTCATTACACTGGCGGTCTATTGTAAGAATTCTCCATACATTGGTGATCTGTGGCAAAAATACCCCTTACATTGATGGCCAATGAAAGAATGCCAAGCTTACAGATAGCTGAAAAGATCATTGGGGTTAGTGGTCAGAAATTGCTCAAGAAGCCTTTGGAGGAACCCCAGGGTTCCACGGAACCCAAATTGAGAAAGGCTGCTCTAGACAATTTGTGACCTCTAAACTATGGATTGCTAAGTATAAATGAACGAGCGCAAATACATATAGATATGACCTTATAAAAAAGTTGAAATGATAGTACAAAGCCGCTAGCATAAAAGATTTAAAAAATAAAAGTGTTGACGTCATTCGCGCATGCGCGGTCACGTCTGGCAGCACGTGGCGCTACTGCGCACGTGCGGCCTCGTACATTTAAGGAGTGTCGGATTGAGAGGATTTACCCCTTTGATAACGTGCGGTTCGCACGAAACATGTCAGGGGAATCCCTTTATTTGACGCTACACTTCATCCAGAACATCGATTTGTGAGGCTATGTCTGTTAAGCCTTTTTTGCTGTATTGCATGTGAGTGTTCTACAGTTTGCAAGAATATTTTTGATCTTTAATAAACGGTATCACGCTATTAGCACTATTTTGCCACCCTGGCTCGTTATGTTCTGAGCCACCCAAGGTGGAGGAGTCCCAGGAGTCTGGACAGCGTTGGACCCTTCTGGTGAACCTATGATGGCCCCCATGAGTGAGTGACACCATCCCTGGGAGTCTACTGCAGCCCTAGATGACGCCATTCTGATGACCAGATCCTGATGTCCATGTGGAGTATTTACATACAACGCTCAGTTTGTATGTACTTCTGGTAAGTGCATTATTGTACTATCACCTCACGGAACAGCCAGAAGTTTACCACAACATTGTGAATTCTACAGTTTTTAAGTACCTTTTGATTACAGGACTTCTTGTATTTATTTATACTATGAACTGACAAGCTTGATGAACATGCTCTGTTTATGGTCATTTCCACAATTTTATCTCAGCGCTGCATTTTTTTGATTTTTATGCATTGCTAAGTTTTAAATTACAACATGCAAGAAATAAACAATTACTACTTTTTACTAGAAATTGTATCCTTTTTTGTTGCCAACAATGATGTGTATCTTTAATACATAAATACTTTTCTTGAATTTTTCTATTCTACATAGACACAGGCATAAAAAGAATATGATTTTGGATCAAAGCACATCTCTGCCTGTAATAACACATGCATTTCTTGCACTGAGGCACATTACTTTTCAAGCTCAAGTCCACTTTAATGCTAAAGTTTTCTATGATATAGGGAACATCTGAAAATGTTAATTGTGCCCAAGTAGTACTCTGACAAATCTTCCTTTTGTCTGGAATTCATCCTGAAAAACAACAATGCACTTATGGGTATGTGTGTGTGCCTAAGCACTCTTGTGCCTACAGCCTCATAGATGTACTGTATATCTGCAGTGTGAGATCTAAGGCCCTACTGACTGCTAGTATCATGATAATTGGGAGAAGTTTTGGGTGATGTTAGTACTGTGCTGCCCACTGTTTCCTTGCTAGAGGTTGTGACCAAGCTAAGTTGGGGGGGGGGGGGGGGGGATTAAGAATGAATGGCACCTCAGTGCACCAACTTGCAAAATCTGTGATACCCCAGCACAATAGCTTGAACCCAACCTTACTGTAATGTGACAGGTCTTGTCTGCTGTTTGTGAAATAGAAAAGGTTAGGTACAATTTAATTACATTGACTGCGGTGGAGTTTTGCATTAAAGTTCCATTCAGAAACCTTGAATTTACGTTAGATTTTATTCCTCTTCTTTAGTGACTGTTGTCAAGAATGTGAGAATTCTGGCATGAAAGAAACTACTTCCATTTCAAGCGCTATATTCTCGCTCAGGGCAAGTGTCTCATTATCAGTTCAACTTCATTGCTCTAGAACTATCATATGCTTTACAAACCAAGAAATGGCTGATCTTATCAAAGCCTTGGTGTGATCTGCTTCTTGAACCCTTCTTTGTAATATATAGATCATATTTTTTTTTTTTTTTTTTTTGTTATTTGTTTAAACACCTTACTGTCTTTGTATACATACATACAATTATTTTGTAATGTGCAGCCTTGGATGTACAGAAAGACTTTTGATAGCTATTATAAGAAGCATTTTGCTGTTTGTAGTATTTCGTCACGTATAAACTTTTTATTATACAATTAGTGGCCTTTTTGCTGAGGTGTCACTGAGATACATTGCTACCTTCAGTAAAACAAGCAGGTGAAACTTCACATGCTAAAAACTGATCAGGCCGTCGTGGCAGATTCATTCCCAAGGTTTTCAGATGTGTTAATTAAGTGAAAGCAACCCTTTATACTGACACACTAAATAATACAGCGTCTCTAGAACAGATGTCTTAACTAGGGGCAGGTTTTCTTAGCAGTCCTGATGGTTGTTTACATTGCCAGTAATTATCTATCTATCTTACATGTGTGTATATATATATATATCAGGGGCGGACTGACCATTCGAACACTTGGGCACTGCCCGAGGGCCCAGGGTCAGTAGGGGGCTCCATGAAATGCCCCTGGTACCTTTTATAGGCTTTTTTGGGTGTGCTTTGAGTGTGGGAAAGGACACAGGGGCCCCATGATCCCCTATTGCCCAGGGGCCCATGAGTTGTCAGTCCACCCCTGATATATATATATATATATATATACATATACATACATATAAAACAAGAAGAAGAAGATGATTATGAAAAGCATTTGGAAAGCATTACAAATGTGCTTGACATGCATTCGAGGCACTTTTGCAGCAGTGACTGTGTAAAAATCAGATTTCATCCTGCTCAAATCTAATTGCTAACTGCTTATATGTTTGGTTTTAAGTTGAATTTGCACCTAGGCCTGGGACATTCGAGTATTTACATATTTTAGTGCATCAAATTCAACTTATTGAAGTAAAAGCAAATTATGCAGTTATACTCACAAGTGTCCGAGGGGTAGGGGAGGCCCAGGCTTTCCATTGACAGCGGCTGGAGCCCAGGTAGTCCATGCAAATGCCCACTTCCTCTCGGGCAACACAGAGGGTTTGCTGCTGCCTTTCGGAGACAGGCTTCCTATTTTCAAGCCTCCTTGTTTTTTACAAGCAGTAAATGAGCCTTAAAAGAATGCTTTGTTTAATCTATGTAGCTATAGACTCAGTGGAGCAATTCATCCTTAAAGTTCACTGTAGAAGCACTGAAAGTGATTGTATAGGATTACGTTTTGTTTTTTAAAAGCAACAAACATGTTATACTTTCTAGCTTTGTTTATTATTATACAGTATTTATATAGCGCCAAAGGGTTTGCTCAGCGCTGTACAATAGTTTGGGGGACAGAACATGAGACAATACAGTAACAATACACGAGGGGTTCGAGGGCCCTGCTCTTTCGAACTTACAATCTAGGAGGGAGGGGATAGTGGTACAGGAGGAAGTGGCGGTGGGGGGTGGGGTGGTAGGAGGAGTGGGGGAGATTGGCTGTTAGGTGAGGGTGGGGTAGGCTTCCCTGAAGAAATGGGTTTTCAGGGTGTGCCCAAAGGTGAGGAGGGCAGGCGACAGTCCAACAGATCGGGGCAGGGAGCCCCAGAGGATGGGGGAAGCCCCGGAGAAGCCCCGGAGCCGGGCATGGGAGGAGGAGACCAGGGAGCCAGAGAGCAGGAGGTCACGTGAGGAGCGAAGGGCACGGGTATCAGGTCAGTTTATGCACACAGAAGCCTTAATCCTCCTCTTCCCAGCTGGTCCTCCTGCCTCCTCCCTCTGTCGAGTGCCCACCATAGCCAGCAGCTTGCTGTGGGGCACTCATGCGGGTTCAGTGTCCACATTGAAATCTTGCTTGTTTGTAGGTGACCAAATACTTATTTTCCACCATAATTTGCAAATAAATTCTTTCCAAATCAGCCAATGTCATTGTCTGGATTTTTTTTTCTCATTTTGTCTCTCATAGTTGAGGTCTACCTATGATGCCAATTACAGGCCTCCCTCATCTTTGTAAGTGGGAGAACTTGCACAATTGGTGGCTGACTAAATACTTTTTTGCCCCACTGTAAGTTGCCTGCATCCCACGAAGCGCACTGGGGTTCCTTCCTCCAACCCCTGCATCACTACAAGAGTCGGCAGTGACATAGTGGTCGGAAAATGGGCCCACAGTGCACCATTGGAAACAAAGGCATCTGACACTCCCAGAAGTGTTGAATGCTGAAGAGTCTTACAGAAGCTGCAGTGTTGGAAATGAACAAAGGTAGAAGACATGGGTTGCCAGAGAGGTGAGTACAATAGCTCTTCTATTGCAAATGAGCATCACTGGGGCTTTTTTTGGAGACTGACTGGGTCTCTTTAAGAAGAAAGCTCATTTTTTTCCTGTCTTCAGTTCTTCCAATTCTTTCATCAGCATTCTGACAATGGGATATTGTTTGAATATTGCCCATGGCAAAAATGCACTTACACAGTTGACCTCTAATATTACTAAAATGCTAGTTAACCTCCCTGGCGGTATTCCCGAGTGTAGCTCGGGGCAAAGTTTCAGTACCAAAAGCGGTAACCCCCCCGAGCTACACTCGGGCTTACCATGCAGCGTTGCTCAGGGAGTCCCTGCAGAGCTTACCTTGTCCTTCGCTCCCTCGATGCGTCCCCTGCAGCGTCCTCGGCCATCTCCTCCGGCCGATGCCGGCATCCGGCTTCCGTGTTCCGGTCCCTGTGACGTCGGGACGTACGGGCGCCGGAACCGGCGGCAAATTTGACATTTTTAAAAAATGTCATTTTTTAAAAAATGATTATTACATAGTAAAACTTTGCTGTTTCTAAACATTTCACATACATTTTGTCCCGAGTGCTTTGTCCTGTCCCCTGCCTGCATTTTGACTGTTCTTTCTGCCTGGAAGCTTAGAAAAGTCCATGGCGTCCAAAAAGCGTCCCTTTAGGTCAAAAGCGGTTTTAGATCAGCTAGAGAACAGCGATAGTAAATCAGAACCACTTGCAGAATTGAGTGATAATGATTCGTGGGGGAAATTCGTCATCAGACACTGAAAACGATTTTGCGACTTTGCTCAGCGATGTGCGAACTTGGCGCTATATTTCAAATTTCAGTGTTTTTGGTTTGATTATATTATTGAATTAAATTTATTATTATTATATTATTATTTTTTATGATTATTTATTAAATTATAATTTATGATTTCGTGTTTCAAGTTTTATCCTACCCGGGATGTTTACTAGACTCTTGTTCGGACAGATTTCAGTGAGTTATTCCTAAAAATTACAGCACACAATAAAAAACTACATATTTCCATGTAAAAAAATGGTACCGCTTTCAGCACAAAAAATAGAAAAGAATCAGACCGCTGAGGAGGTTAAGAAGAAAGCTCGTTTTTTTCCTGTCTTCAGTTCTTCCAATTCTTTCATCAGCATTCTGACAATGGGATATTGTTTGAATATTGCCCATGGCAAAAATGCACTCACACTTTGACCTCTAATATTACTAAAATGCTAGTTAATCCTTTCTAGCGGGGCATCTGATGGTACTATTCGCTTGTTTGCTAGCTGCTAAGTCCTACTTTTCTTACAGAGCAGTTACTAAGTCTGCAGTGATGACTAACATTGTCTAAATACTAACACAGTGAACTGAGATGATTTTCACGAATCAACATGACACATAAAAGAACATAAAAACATTCTATCATTTGAGGCAGGAGTAATTTCACAAATACGCTTGATGCGTTGGCCCCGACATGTCAGAAGAAAGCACAGGATTTCTGCAGAGCCGACTGAATTAGAATGTCACTTGCTGCACACAATGCTCTCTCACCTCGTCATAGGTCACCTTTATGTTATCTTCACTGGGAGAAAAATGAAGCTTCTATTTTCTTTATGTGGCCTTTAAACAAAAAACCTTTGATGTATCTATTTCCATTACATGCTATTCTCACACACTCCAGAAGTGACACCTTGGTGCCAAAAGCGTAAATTAGATTTCAGTGGGGAGATATGAATATGCAAATCTACTTTAAGTGAAACTGAAGACAATGTTAGAGGTAAGCTAATTTAGCTACCAAATCCAATGCAAAATGAAATCATTTCAAGGCACATTTTATACATGGAATACAATATATGTAGTCTATATCTCTGTCAAAGTGGCTTCTGATTTTACATGCACCAGTCTGAAATACTACCATATGCCAGACCAGTTATTTTGTCTAAGCTATAAAGCTTGATGTGAAAAAAAAAAAAAGTAGTGAGCAGTATGCATGTGAATCGGTATTGCTGATATGCTAAATAATACATAAAACATGCATACATTATTCCTATGTGCATAAAGTACTGTAATCTATTGACAGAGGTTCACTGAATTTTGATCCCAACCCTACAGAGATGAATCAAGATCTGTGCTGTGGTTTGACCCTGAATTTAGTTCTATAGAGTATTAGAAGAGTCAATATTACATGTGGGGTGCCCAATTATAGCAGTTCCCTTGACTTTCAGTAGGAAAAAATGTGTTGAAATCATACAGAATTTACAATCCTAGCAGTGATTATACTGTTTATATATGTGTGTATAGGGATAAGCAAATCGTGGAAAGTTCATCAAATCCTGCTTAACACTCCAAGCAACCTCCAAGTCTATGAAGGAGTTATCTTAACCTCCCTGGCGGTATTCCCGAGTGTAGCTCGGGGTAAAGTTTCAGTACCACAAGTGGTAACCCCGAGCTACACTCGGGCTTACCATGCGGCGCTGCTCCGCGATCCCTCGATCACTTACCTTGTCCTGCGCTCCCGCGATGTCCCTCCTGCAGTGTCCCCGGCAATGTAATCCGGCGGATGCCGGCATCTGTCATCTGGGTTCCGTCCTCTGCGAGCGTCGGGACGTACGGGGGACGGAACAGGCGGGAAATTTGAAAATGACAAAAAGTGACATTCACTAAAATCACTAAAATCACATAGTATAACATTCCTGTATCAAACCATTTCACATACATTTTGTCCCGAGTGCTTTGTCCAGCGTTTCAAGTTTTATCCTACCCAGGATGTTTACTAGACTCTTGTTCGGACAGATTTCAGTGAATTATTCCTAAAAATGACAGGCCTACAATAAAAAAAATAAATATTTCCATGCAAAAAAATGTACCGCTTTAAGCACAGAAATATGGACATAATCAGACCGCTAGGGAGGTTAATACTATATTCTGGCCTTTTGTAAGGCTAAAAGGCTAATTTTAGTCAAAAAAGGAAACAGAGCTGGGCACCTCTATGGGGGACATTTAACAAAGCAAGAAAACTTTTTTTAAAAAAATACTGTACATAACAAACAAACGCTATCCCCGCTTCAGTCTATCCTGCGGCTAGACTCATCCACCTCACCAACCGCTCCACACCTGCCTCCCCCCTCTGCCAATCCCTTCACTGGCTCCCGATTGCCCAACGCATCAAATTCAAATTACTAACTCTGACCTACAAAGCCATTCACAACGTCGCCCCAAACTACATAACTGACCTGATACCCAAATACCACCCTACCCGTGCCCTTCACTCCTCACAGGACCTCCTACTCTCTAGCTCCCTGGTCTCCTCCTCCCACGCCTGACTGCAGGACTTCTCCAGGACTTCCCCCATCCTCGGGAACTCCCTACCCCAATCCATCAGACTGTCACCTACCATCCTCACCTTCAGGCGCACCCTAAGCCTACCCCACCCTCACCTAACAACCAATCTCCTCCACTCCTCCCACCACTCCATCCCCCACAGCCGCTTCCTCCTGTACCACTTCCCCTCCCTCCTAGATTGTAAGCTCGAAAGAGCAGGACCCTCGAACCCCTCGTGTAGTGTATTGTTACTGTTTTGTCTCATGTACTGTCCCCCTTGCTACTGTACAGCGCTGAGAAAACCCCTTGGCGCTATATAAATACTGTATAATAATAATAATAACCGAGAGGGTCCTTTTAACGTGACTTCGAAGGCGGCAATGGAAAAAAATAAATTTACAATACTTTAACGGCATCTCCCAAGTATTTCATTTAAACAATATGTGGTGTTACAGAACAGTATACATTTTTGCAGACAGTGTCAGTGACACCATTTTCTGGCATCACATATTTTGAATGTGTAGTCAATGTTTTTAACTTTTACATTTAGCTTGGCTTATATACTGTACAGCAGCAGGTTTCCAAACTGATTCACTTTAATTTAAATATTATTATTATTATACAGTATTTATAAAGCGCCAATAGTTCGCTCAGCGCTGTACATTACAAAGGGGGACAGAACATGTGACAGAACAATACCAATACAATGCAAAACATGAGGGGATCGAGGGCCCTGCTCCTTGGAGCTTACAATCTAGGAGGGAGGGGATGGTGGCACAGGAGGAGATAGCTGTGGGGGATGGAGTGGTAGGAAGAGTGGAGGAGGTCGGCAAGTTAGCAGGGGGTGGGGTAGACTTCCCTGAAGAGGTGGGTTTTCAGGGTGCGCCTAAAGGAGAGGAGAGTAGGTGATAATCTGATGGGTTGGGGCAGGGAGTTCCAGAGGATGGGTGACACCCTGGAGAAGTCCTGGAGGCGGGCATGGGAGGAGGAGACCAGGGAACTAGAGAGAAGGAGGTCTTGTGAGGAGCGGAGTGTGCGTGCTGGGCGGTACTTGGATATTAGGTCGGTGATGTAGTTCGGGGCAGTATGGTGGACGGCTTTGTACATCACTGTTTTTGGATTTGATCCTTTGCGCAATCGGAAGCCAGTGGAAGGCTATCGAAGGATATCGAAGGTTATTAATATTCCTACCAAAAAGTAAGAGCAGGTCTCAACAAAATGAAGTGAAATCCCCACTGGAACATTTCCCCCTACCTCTTGCTCCTGTGACACATTTTTTCCACTGCTTTCTGTAACAGACACAATGGTCACAATGACAAATACAGAAAGTGTAGACTTTGCTATACAGTAGATGCTGTATCTGTGCAACACAGTAGATGCATACTATTTGGTTTGGATATGCAATTGAAGCAACACACTCGCTTTTGTACCCAGCTGATGCTTAGAATAAAATTAATTTCAGACTCAAATATTTCAGAGTCCTTGGTACCACTTACCAGGTCACTAATTATTGCAGGTACTTCTACTATTTACTGGAAAACCATATCCCATTGGAGCATGGGCTCTTCACACCTAAATCACAAGCCTGTAGGTGCACAGGATCCTGTTTTTAAAGAGCTGCAGAAATCACCGGGAATTATAGGGTTGATTGGTTTCTAAGCAAAGCTGCAGCAGATTTTGCACCTTCCAGTTTTAGTAAATCAACCCCATAGCTTTGTGATCTAACTGGAGCAGATCAAACAGAGAATTGTAGTTTAGGAGAGTATGCTATGTGGTATTTGAGGCTTTTTTTCTTTTCAAACAGACAAATAAATGTTTAACCACTTCCTGACCAGCCGTTGTATATAAACGGCCGGACGGTGGCACTGCAGGGTCGGGTGGCCGTTTATAAACGGCCTCCCCGCACCCTGCTTGTGGAGCGCGCAGCACCGCGATCCGGTGCCCGCTGTGTCCTCCGGACACAGTGAAACACTGATCGTCGGACGGGACCATGTACGAGGTCCCGATCATGTGATCACTGATTGGCCAATCAGTGATCACATGCAAAGCAGTAAGCAAGATGTCACTTGTGACATCATTGCTTACTACGTGTGAAATCTGTGAATGATCACAGAGGTCACATGGTACAAGGCTATTCACAACAGCCTTGTACCATGTAACAAGCTGTGACCAATCACAGCTCACTCAGTACTTCTCAATGAGTGCAAGAATGCAGACAGAGAGAAAGAGAAATGATTGCTTTTACATCCTATATGGGTGTAAAAGCAATCAGTGTAAAAAAAAAAAAAAAAAAAAATTTCATCACCCCCCCACAAGTAGTACAGTGTCACCATGGTGACACTGTACTGCTAGGGTGACAGTATGTAAAAAAAAAAAAAATAATAATAATATAAAAAAATTAAATAAAAATGTAAAAAAAAAATATTTAAAAATTATAATTTTTTTTTTACTAAAAAGATAACGGAATACATTTTGGCCAAGATTCATGATGAAATATTATTTATTTGCAAAATTTTATAAAAAAAACACTTTTTTTCAAAATTTTTGGACATTTCATTTAAATAGCAAAAAAAATACAAATCCCAGTGGTGAATAAATACCACCAAAATAAAGCTTTATCTGTCTCAAAAAAATGGTAAAAAATTAATTTGGGCACAGTGTTGCATGACCGCGCAATTGTCATTCAAAGTGTGATAGCGCTGAAAGCTGAAAATTGCCCTGGTCTGGAAATGGTTAACAATCTCTATAGTGCAAAATATTAAATGGATTCTAAAAGCTTATTTAAAAAAAAAAATTAAAAAAAATAACAAACATGTCTATACTTACCTGCTGTGTGCAGTGGTTTTGCACAGGGCAGCCAGGATCCTCCTCTTCTTGGGTCTCTTTCCAGCGCCTCCTGGTCCCTCCCTCCTGTCTGATGCAAGCATCTTGCTCCATGTGTCCATTCACACGCAGAGCCATGGCTTGGCCCAACCCCCTCTCTCTTCTCATTTGCTCACTAGCTGTGATTGACAGCAATGGGAGCCAATTGCTTCTGTCTCAGCCAATGAGAAGCGGGAGCTCCTGGGATAGCCAAGACTCCACTGCATATTGCTGGATTGAGAGGGGGCTTAGGTGCGTATTAGGGGTGGGCTGCTGCACAGAGAAGGTTGCACATAGAATGCATGAAGGTAAAAAACCTTGAGCCTTTAAAACCACTTTAATGATATTTAATAGTGCAGAAAACCACTGCAACAGCGAACAATGTTGATTTATATATACTAGTTGTCAGGGACAGCTCTTGGATGTGTCCACTAGCAGATTTCAATGGTGCACTGTTTAGGAGAAAACTTGAAAGAGGAATGTAATCTTGACAGATAGATAACACCACTTTAATAGCAGACTCGGGTCTCTAATTAGCAACATCCAAGATATAGTCAAGTTGGCTCTTGTCCTTGCTGGCTCATAGAGCTGGTTCATTCAAGCAATAAGGTGCATCAAGCAGATGTAAATCAACGTTTTGAGCTGAATCAGCATTAAAATTGGCTTCCCTATATCAGTGGCAGGCTACATTCATCTCCATGGTGCAATCTTTCACACACAGTACAGATTTAGCACAGAATCAAATATTTTAAATGAAAAAAGAAAAAAGCACAGGAATATATTTATGGAATCCAAACATCTTAGCCTGTACCAAGCCTTAACCTCCCTGGCGGTCTTCCCGAGTGTAGCTCGGGGTAAAATGTCAGTGCCAAAAGCGGTAACCCCGAGCTACACTGCGGCGTTGCTCAGGGAGTCCCTGCAGAGCTTACCTTGTCCTTCGCTCCCACGATGTGTCCCCTGCAGCGACCCCGGCCATCTCCTCCGGCCGATGCCGGCATCCGGCTTCCGTGTTCCGGTCCCTGTGACGTCGGGACGTACGGGCTCCGGAACCGGCGGGAAATTTGAAAATTTTAAAAAATTTCATTTTTTTCCAAACAAATTTTTCATAGTAAAACATTGCTGTTTCAACCCATTTCACATACATTTTGTCCCGAGTGCTTTGTCCGGTGCCCTGCCTGCATTTTGTCTGTTCTTTCTGCCTGGAAACTGAGAAAAGTCCATGGCATCCAAAAAGCGTCCCTTTAGGTCAAAAGCGGTTTTAGACCGGCTAGAGAACAGCGATAGTAAATCAGAACCACTTGCAGAATTGAGTGATAATGATTTATGGGGGAAATTCCTCATCAGACACTGAAAACAATTTTGCGACTTTGCTCAGCGATGTGCGAACTTGGCGCTATATTTCATATTTCAGTGTTTTTGGTTTGATTATATTATTGAATTAAATGTATTATTATTATATTATTATTTTTTATGATTCTTTATTATATTATAATTTATGATTTCGTGTTTCATATTTTATCATACCCGGGATGTTTACTAGACTCTTGTTCGGACAGATTTCAGTGAGTTATTCCTAAAAATTACAGCCTACAATAAAAAAAATACATATTTCCATGCAAAAAAATGTACCGCTTTCAGTACCAAAAATCGGAAACAATCAGACCGCCAGGGAGGTTAATGACAGCTTCACTCATTCATGAAGATTAATGGCACCCGTTGTTAATGCAGGACCACTTGATTTAGTAGAGAAAGTAACCCACAGCAATGTGTTCCATAAAAAAGCCATTCAAACATTTTGCAGGCCAAAAGATATATGAATGACAAATACAGTATATCAAACATGAATACATTTGTCTAAAAACCTTAGCCCCCCCCCGGCACCGTAGCACCTTACCTTTAGGATAGGTTCACACTGATGTGGTAGGGGGAACTATTCAAATCACCTGTGATTCTTTACAGTGTGATTTGAGCCCATTTCTCTTTTTTTATGTCTCAAATTGCACCGCACCCTCACAAAAAAGTTGCATGCATCTTTTTTAGCCGCACTGGATTCGGATCGCATTGGTTTACACCCATGGTACCAATAGTGCCACGCTCCCTAATTATATGCTCAGTATGCACCTGAAAACAGATGCGTCATTTCTGTGAATACAATACATTATATTAAATTATAAATATATAACCATCAAACCATATTAACTGTGCTCATAATCACCGTGAAAATCAAATAATAAACAAATTCAATAAACCGCATATCAATAAGATCTAAGGGAAAAACAGGTCCTCTTTAAATTCAGAAGCTCCAACTCCAGTATCTGGATACAGATGATCTATATATGCGCTCACTTTATATATAGCCCAAATAATATCAGGCTAAAAATAGCTTTTTGTCCTAATTGGACAGATGTAAAACATTTCTCCTGTATACGATATTCTTTCCAAATGCTGTATGGATAGTGTCAGGAATGGACTTGCCAATGGTGGTGGGACTCACCTGCCTTGTGGGCTGCAGTACCAGGGCTGGCCAGCGGGTGCTCTCAGCAACCAGAAGCTCACTCCTGCAGTCAGCCATCACCTGAGGCTGATTACAGGAGGTGTATTTAAGGAATGGCCAGACCTGCAGTCAGTGCCTTGGTGTATGTTTCCCATGAGCCCCTTGTTCCTGCATCCTGTCTGCTTCCTGCCTGATTCCTGATTCTGCTTGATCCTGACCCTGAATGAACTCCGCCTGTCCTGACCTCGGCTATTCCTGACCACTCTCCAGCCTGCTCCTTTGGTACCTTGTCTGCCCGATGATTCCTGACCCGGCCCGCCTGACCACTCCACCTCGCCAGCCCTGACTGCTCTTATCTGTGTACATTCCGTTATCAGTTGGAGGTTTGGTTTTGTTATATTGTGCGTTATATTTGTGTATAACCCTTAATACATTATATTGTTACACCATACTTGAGCCTGCGTTTCCCTGTGTCAGTTCACACATCTCTGGTCTTACCGGGAGCCCTGACAGCTGTAGTATGGTAATATTCCACCTGGGGTCTCTCCAGTAGAATGATCCCTGTGTTGGGTATGGATGGATGGATATCTCCCTTTTCCCCTCCAGGGGTCTCCTCCTTCCTTTAAATTCCTCTCTCCAGTGTGCCACATTAAGGGTATCATAAAGAAAGAGAAACCATAGTGCCTTATCCTTTTTAAATGTTAAATGTATTAACTAACAGTATTCCACTCACATATGTGTAAATTAAAACAAGCTCAAAAAGTAAAGCATAGCCTGTTGTGTGTGCTTCTGCCTATACTCGCCGTTCTGTCCGAGACAGCGTCGTGATGTCAGAGCCCCTCCCCTACGCGTTACGCCACCGGGTCACGTCGCTTCATCAGGGGGATATCATATCTTTTTTTTCCCTTATATTTTATTGATATGCGGTTTATTGAATTAATTTATTATTTGATTTTCACAGTGATTATGAGCACAGTTAATATGGTTTGATGGTCATATATTTATAATTTAATATAATATATTGTATTCACGGAAATTACGCATCTGTTTTCAGGTGCATACTGAGTATATAATTAGGAAGCGTGGCACTATTGGTACAATTTGTTGATTTACACTATTTTATGAGTTGGTGTGAGTGTCAGCGAACCACATGGGAGGGGTTATAATTGAATAATTAGCACACATTCACAATTCACCATAGTAGCTCACAAATAATTATATAATTTTCTTTGTGTTTACACCCATGGAATCCAATTCAGCCAATCGCACTGCATTTTGCGGACTGTTTTTGGGGTGTTGTTAACTTAAAGTGTTACTAAAGTCAAAACTTTCTTTTTAAATAAAAGGACAAACATGTTATACTCACTTGCTCTGCACTATGGTATTGCACAGAGCAGCTCCGATCCTCCGCTTCTTGAGTCCTCTGCCGGCAATCTTGGCTCCTCATCTTCTTTGTGTGTCCCCATAGCAAGGCACACATAGTGTCTGTGTGCTCCTGAGCTGTGTGTCTATGGGGCCACACTCCATAGACTTACACAGTTGGACTTATCCCCGATTGATTGACAGCAGCAGGAGCCAATGGCAACAGGAATGTAAAAGATGTGCATATGTATTGCTGAGGAGGAAGACAATAAGGCAAACTTGACCCTGCGTGGACAATAGTTCACTTAAAGTTGAAAAATAACACAGCAACCTTACTTGCATTATTTATAGCAGGTAATGTAAATGACTTCTTGTGGATTATTTTTCTTAGTTGCTTAGACAAGTGTTTCAGTACATAGCAAGGTGCACTGAAATTGTTGTACATCTTACACTGGTTAATGTGTGCTCTTGTCCGCTAAACATTATAGCTTGGAGCCTTTTCCATATATTGACTGCTGTGTGCTGTGTGCTGTGTGCTGATAATGCATTACACTAGTATAAAGGATTCCTGATATGTGCTACCCATGTACCAAGGTATTCTCAGCCCCAGAAACTCCTAATATTTTTATAGCGTTGAGGTAAAAAGGTGGAGCTTTTTCACTATATGGTCTGTTGACCATGACCTTAGTACCAATTCAGTACTGCTAATGAATAGGCTTTGTTCTTCTCTTTGGTCAGGATTAGAGATGAGCGAATTATTCAAAAATTCGATTCGGCTGATTCGCCGAATTTGCGGGAGAAATTCGATTCGATGCGAATTTATTCGCCGCGAATTTAACTTATTTAAAGGGTTTCTAGGCTTCAGAGAGCCTTTATATTAGTGCAGAACTCTGTACCTTTAATTTAAATGCCCTTGGAGTCTGCTGGGGAAGAGAAATAATACTGACAGTCAGTATGACATGCAGATGAGTGCCGTCGATCTTAGAATCACCGCACACTTCACTCATTTGGGCAGTCACGGGGCAGGACGAAGAAGAAGAAGAATGAAAAGAAGAATGAAAAGAAGAGGAATGAAAAGAAGAAGAAGAAGAATGAAAAGAAGAAGAAGAAGAATGAAAAGAAGAATGAAAAGAAGAAGAAGAAGAAGAATGAAAAGAAGAAGAAGAAGAAGAATGAAAAGAAGAATGAAAAGAAGAAGAAGAAGAATGAAAAGAAGAAGAAGAATGAAAAGAAGAATGAAAAGAAGAAGAAGAATGAAAAGAAGAATGAAAAGAAGAAGAAGAAGAATGAAAAGAAGAAGAAGAATGAAAAGAAGAAGAATTCCAGCACAGCAAAAAGTGTCACTGCAGAGAGCTCCGCTATTTCTGACAGTTCTCTGACAGTTCTGACAGTTCATTTACAGCGGTTGAAACATTGTATCTATTTATTTCCGAATAAAAACATCTGTATCCTAAATGGAAACAAATAGATACAATGTTTCAACCGCTGTAAATGAACTGTCAGAACTGTCAGAGAACTGTCAGAAATAGCGGAGCTCTCTGCAGTGACACTTTTGCCGGCTGATCGGGGAAAATTCGATTCGTGCATCCGAAGTTGGCTAAAATTCGGATTCGATGCGAATCGAATTTTTCCTAATATTCGAAACGAATTCGACTTCGCCAAGTTCGATTCGCTCATCTCTAGTCAGGAACATCACATTCCACGTGGTAATTGCCAATGACTTAAGGCCATGATGCATTTTAGGATATGGAATATGAAAGGGGCAGAGAGGTGAACTTAAAGCCCAACTCCAGGCAAATAAACTATCCCTTGCAGTGGGGCTGCAACTGCACTGCAAGGGTTAATTGCTCCTTTTGTCTAGGAGAGAGGAGGAATTGTATTACTTGCCTTACTCTCCGCTCCCCCACAATCCAATGGTGGACTGTCCCTAGGCATCTTCATGCCCAGTGCAGGGCAATGGTCTTGATGACATCAGGGACCTTGGACTGGTGAAGCATGGGGTGCAGATGCTGTGAAGACCAGTCTAGCTGCAGTGAAGAGCAGAGGGCCCATTTATTTTTCCCTTAGGTATAAACAAGCAATTAATTATTGTAGTATGGACACAGGGGACTGCAGGGGATCCTTTTTCTATTTGCTCAGTTTTGGGCTTTAATACCCTACATTGGTTTCAATCCAATCAACATCAGGACTTCCTCAAGTTCTTCATTAAAGAAACCTTTCAGGACAGAAGTATGGGAGCTTCTACTGCTGCCTTTTTTTGCAAGTTCACACTTCTGGGTTTTCATTCTCTACCTTGTTTCACTACTTAGTGAGTCACTGAGCTGAAACAAGTTTAAGAATATTAGGTGTCTTGACTGGTATTATGTATGTAATTGTTCCAGGACAGTTATAAGTAGAAAGGGTATGTAATTGTTCCAGGACAGTTATAAGTAGAAAGGGTATGTCATTGTTCCAGGACAGTTATAAGTAGAAAGGGTATGTCATTGTTCCAGGACAGTTATAAGTAGAAAGGGTATGTAATTGTTCCAGGACAGTAATAAATAGAAAGGGTATGTAATTGTTCCAGGACAGTTATAAGTAGAAAGGGTATGTAATTGTTCCAGGACAGTTATAAGTAGAAAGGGTATGTCATTGTTCCAGGACAGTTATAAGTAGAAAGGGTATGTAATTGTTCCAGGACAGTTATAAGTAGAAAGGGTTTGTAATTGTTCCAGGACAGTAATAAATAGAAAGGGAATTTGTAAATTCAGAGTAAATACTTCATTCCAATGGTTAGGGTGAGAAGGGAGACGTGGGACAAGGTGGCTGGACAGGGCAGGGGGACCGGGGTAAATTTTTAAAATCAGTGCATCACTGCATTTTTAAAAATTAAGAAAATATTACAGCACAAGTAGATCAGTCCAATAGAGATAGAGCCAGAAATGAAGGATGAAAAGAGCTAGGGACTGAGTAAGAACAGATGGTAAAATGGGAATTGGATATTAACAAATAAAAATCTTTATTCAGTTAATCAAAATATGTTATAAAGGAAGCTAGAACCTAGTCTGGGCACACAGACTAGGAAACACGATGAAGTCATTTCAAGTGTTGTCAGGGTTTTGGCTAAGTAAATAACAAAATCTTAGGATGCTATACTGCAGGTAGGAAGTGGAGATAACAGAGGACAGAATATGAAATTGAAGTTATTAAAATGCTGCTGTAAGTGATGGATACTATAGGAGAAAGGTATGCTTATTTGGCAGATTAAAGAGCAACATTAAACTCTTGTACATCATGTTCGTAGACCACTCAAGAAAAAGCAGTTTGGTATGGTATTGAAGCTTATCCAGTAAAGCTAGACCTACTATGTAAAAAAAAATAATAGTAATTAAGAGACTTACAAATGTATGTATGTAGCAAATAAAAAAATCATATATAAATATATATGTGTGTGTGTACATACTATACATAAAAATGATTTTAGGGTTATTTGCATTTAACCTCCCTGGCGGTATTCCCGAGTGTAGCTCGGGGTAAAGTTTCAGAACCAAAAGCGGTGACCCCGAGCTACACTCGGGCTTACCATGCGGCGTTGCATAGGGAGACCCTGCAGCACTTACCTTGTCCTTCGCACCTGCGATGTGTCCCCTGCAGCGTCCCCGGCCATCTCCTCCGGCCGATGCCGGCATCCGTGTTCCGGTCCCTGTGACGTCGGGACGTACGGGCGCCGGCACCGGCGGCAAATTTGAAATTTTTTAAAAAATTTCATTTTTTTAAAAATGATTATTACATAGTAAAACATTCCTGTTTCAAAACATTTCACATACATTTTGTCCCTACTGCTTTGTCCGGCGCCCTGCCTGCATTTTGTCTGTTCTTTCTGCCTGGAAACTTAGAAAAGTCCATGGCGTCCAAAAAGCGTCCCTTTAGGTCAAAAGCGGTTTTAGAGCGGCTAGAGAACAGCGATAGTAAATCAGAACCACTTGCAGAATTGAGTGATAATGATTTGAGGGGAAATTCCTCATCAGACACTGAAAACGATTTTGCGACTTTGCTCAGTGATGTGCGAACTTGGCGCTATATTTCACATTTCAGTGTTTTTGGTTTAATTATATTATTGAGTTACATTTATTATTATTATATTATTATTTTTTATGATTATTTATTAAATTATAATTTATGATTTTGTGTTTCAAGTTTTATCATATCCGGAATGTTTACTAGACTCTTGTTCGGACAGATTTATTCCTAAATTACAGCCTACAATAAAAAAACTACATATTTCCTTGCAAAATAATGGTACCGCTTTCAGCACCAAAAATCTGAAATAATCATACCGCCAGGGAGGGTAATTAAACAGATCCAGATCTATTGCATTATTACAATTAAATGACATATTATTCTAATTCAAAATGGTATGATAGAATAATAACATGTATTTTCAGCAAATCTAATTCAAAATGGTATGATAGATTTTCTGAAAATACATGTTAGGCTCTAAAACTTAAAGTGGTTCTAAAAGCTGAGGGTGAAGGTAAAAAAAATTGTGTGAGCAGCTCCCCCCCCCCCTTATACTTACCTGAGTCCAATCTCGGTCCAGTGAGGTACACAAAAGCAGTGGCTCTCCTAGCTCTCTCCCTCCTCATTGGCTCAGACGCCATTGCCTCCCACTGCTGTCAATCAAAGCCAATGAGGAGGGAGCAGTGGGTGGGGCCTATGGACACACAGAGCAGGGCTTGGGAGCAAGCATGCATGAGTACACTCATAGCAAGTGGCTTGCTATGGGGGCACTTAGAAGGGGGGAGGAGTCAGAAGTGCCGACAGAGGACCCAAGAAGAGCAGAATCAGGGCTGCTCTGTGCAAAACTATTCCACGGAGCAGATAAGTATGACATGTTTGTTATTTACCTTTATTATCACTTTAAAGCTGAAATTTTATCTGCCTATATTTTCTCTTCCCTGGTTTCATCTCCCCACCCCTCCCGATCAACATGCTAATGACATTTACAACAACGCCCAAATTCATCTAATTCTTCATTAGGTTTCTGTGTAGAGAGATCATGGCTGGTGAGAGGGTTCAGCAGGGTGCTGTACATGGCTACCTCAAAACATCACAACACTCCTCTCAAAGGCCCTCAGCACTGATGCCAGCAGTGGGTTGACTTTTGTAAGGATTTATGCAGATATCAAAGTACCTTGATGAGAGGATATCAGTTTGGTGGAGTTGGAATTCCTATCATGCAAATACAGACTACCGGGGGCGGACTGACCATTTGGAAACTCGGGCACTGCCCGAGGGCCCGGGATCAGTAGGGGGCCCCATGAGATGCCCCTGGTACCTTTTTCATAGGCTTTTTTGAGTTTGGGCAAGGACACAGGGGCCCCATGATCCCCTATTGCCCGGTGGCCCCATGAATTGTCAGTCCGCCCCGGCAGACTACCATAAGTAATGTCAACATGTGATGCTCAGCCTCCATCATTAAAGGAGGAGGAAAGAGTTAGATGTTGCTGGACATCCTCCACCTAGGAATAGAGACAAGCACTATCCGACTTGCTGTAGCTTCTAATGTACACTGTGAGAAGCTCACAGTGTGCAGTGAAATCAGAGCAAGACACTTGAATATAGGAAAGAAGCCTTTACAGCTGCACAACATTCAAGGTAAGGCTTGAGTTCAGCTTTACGTCTGTGCAGAAAGGGTATACTTTGCCTAAGTACTGAAATCTAGGTCCGTCTCTATCCAGGCAAAATTTCAAGTTAAGAGGAAAATTATTGGCCTGTTTACTGCATGAGTGGATTGTGTTTGTATTGAAGGCAAGAGGGCTTCAAGCAATTTTGCATGTTACAGAAAATAGCTACACTTTTGCCTTAATTACCTGCTTGTGCAATAAAAAGTCATTTTCAGCAGCATGTCATTATCAGTCATATTGAAGGGTAGCCATACTACATTTCAAAAGCCTGTAGCTATTGCCGATTATTTAAGTGACTATTTCTATATGAGGGAGACAAGAAAAGCATTGTATTGAAAGAATAGGGAAATCCAAAGCAACCAGCTGTGTATTTACTCTTTCAGTGATAAACATACTTGGGAAATAAAAAATGTATTATTACTGTACATTGAACCTGTATGTGGTCACTACAACTGATGTATGTTGCCCCTACAAGCAATCATTTCAGAGATTTCACTGCAGTTTTTCAGGATAGCCTACAGTTATCAGTATTCTGTAAGAATGCAAACCTCATAAAGCAGTTATTGTCAGCTTATGAGCTAAATGGGTCCTCAAATGTGGCCCCTGACATCACCATAAGACCCCAGATAATGTTTAACCATTTGACGCCCGGCCTATGGCCGAATGGCGTCCGGAAAAATGTACTAGCTTTCCGGGAGGACGCCATATGGCGTCCTCCCGCACATGCGCAGTTTGCATGCTTGCAGAGCCGCGCAGCGGCGCGATCTGTCACCGGCCGTGTACCTCGGACACGGCCGATGACAAATCTGAGTACCGGCCCCCGTTGCCGGTACCATGTGACCTGCTGTGACCAATCACAGCAGGTCACATGACAGTTGTATACAATGGATGGCTTCATTCATGCCATCCATTGTATAGTAGCGTCTAGCTGTGAATAGTCACAGCTAATCACATGCACATGTCATGTGATTAGCTGTGGCCAAATCACAGCTAAGCACAAAAAAAAAAAAAAAACCCTGAATGAATCGATGTCATTCAGGTAAATGCTTGCTTATAGCAAAGTAATTCTTTGCTATAAGCAAATTGTGTAAAGCAAAAAAAAAAAAAATGCTGATCACTTCCCCAAAGTAGGGGAACATTGTACTACTTTGGACATAGTGAAATATGAAAAAAAAATCTTAAAAAAAATAAAAAAAAATGTAATAAAAAAAAAAAAAAATTTTTTTTTTCACACTGTCACCAGTCAGTCTCCCTGATCACCGCCATGCCAGTTATATGATGACGCTGTACTGCACTGGTGACAGTATGTAAAAAAAAATAGTGAAAATAATTTTTTTTATTTTTTCATTTTCGAAAAATTATGACAAAAAAAATACAACTTCAAAAAACTCGCCATTCCTCTTATGAAGTACGTCGGACTGTCTACTCTGCAAAAATGGGTCATTTGGGGGATATCTGTACTGTCCTGACATTTGGGGGATATCTGTACTGTTCTGACATTTGGGGGATATCTGTACTGTCCTGACATTTGGGGGATATCTGTCCTGTCCTGACATTTGGGGGATATCTGTCCTGTCCTGACATTTGGGGGATATCTGTACTGTCCTGACATTTGGGGATATCTGTACTGTTCTGACATTCTTGGACCTCAAGAAATTAGATTGGCCGTCAGTGCTTCAGGATTGATCAATATTCAGATCTATCCCATAGTTTGTGAACTCTATAACTTTCCTACAAACTAAAAAATACATCCTAATTTGGGTTATTTTCACCAAAGACATGTAGCAGAATACATCTCGGCCTAAATTTATGAAGAACAATTATTTATTTGTAAACTTTTATAACCGAAACAAAGAAAAACGTGGGTTTTTTTTCAAAATTTTCTGACTTTTTTTGTTAATTTAGCAAAAAATAAAAACCCCAGCGGTGATTAAATACCACCAAAAGAAAGCTCTAGTTGTGTGAAGAAGATGCTAAAATTTGTGTGTGAGAGCGCTGAAACCTGAAAAATGGCCTGGGCAGGAAGGGGTAAAAGTGCCCGGTATGGAAATGGTTAATATACTGTATGTAATGCTTTGAGAGGACTGTCAGAAACTGGAGACCTAATAAATGAAATGAGGATCAGAGAGTGTGGATATGCTACATTTATGACTGGGAATAGGCTGCAGAAGACAATATGAGACTGGGAACATGTTACATGAAGCTAGTAGAGATCAAAGCTATTACCCTAATCAATGTTCCACTACAGACTGTTGAGATCTAAAGGGCCTCACATATACCAAAGAGCTGCATGTGGCCCTTGGGCTTCAGGTTGGGCACCAGGGTCATAAAACACCACTGCTGGCTTCTTCTACAGTATTTTCAATGATTCAGGTACTAGTTTGAGGTCCCCTTCTCATTGGTAGGTGACCACATATTATGATGGATTGTGACACCTTTTATTTTAAATGGTACCCCAAAACACTGCTCCAGTAGCGGGCCACACACCTCCACCACAACACAAATTATTTTAATTTTGTGAATACTAAAATGCATTTTTTTTACATGAAAATGCATCCAAAGGCTAAGTTCACTTAATAAATAAATAAATAAACAAATGCACATATTGCAGGTAAAATTATATATTTATTTTTTCTGAAGGCTGCAGAGAATTGCCCCCATGATCAGAAGATCTCAAGTGCAATGCCAGGCTCCTGCAGAATCTTAGTCTAGCTTTCTGCCCATACCTCCTATACAGGCAGACAGTTACTGGAGAGCAGGAAGAGTAATGTGCACGAGAGTGCTCACCAGTGCCCTCCCAGTTCATTGAGAACTAGAAGCCGTCTGCCACAATGGCGATGGTAGTTGTAGTTCATTCATTCACAAAATCTGTGAATGTATGATGCGGCATTGTGGGCAGAGCCCTGAACAGCCCTGCTTTTTCTAAATTGTGACAGCGGGTGTCGTGAGAATATACCCTGCCCGCTGTCACAGCGGGGGATTGCCAGGACGCGGGCAGGTGCCTTTTTGGTAACATGTAACATGTTACACCCTAAATACAGGTGCAACATGTTGCCTAAGGTGAACTTATCCTTTAAAACCCCAAAATATTATATCTTTTCTAAATTCAGAGAACCTGCACAATAAAATTAGGGAAGTAACTTTTGTATGTTACACAATATTTGCACTATTGTTTATCAAATCTATGCTGTATTTTCAGTAAAACATACAATAAAAATAATTTTTGTGCACACAAACACAATATCATACTAATTTTTGGTACAAAATAAAAGATGAGATTGGATCGAGTAGATAGACACCAGATATGTCAAGCCTCAAAATTATGCGTGGCTGTAAAACAACAAAAATGATGGTACCCATAGTTGTCTATAAGCAACCCTTTAATCACTTCCTGTCCGGACACTTTTACCCCCTTCCTGTCCAGGGCAATTTTCAGCTTTCAGCGCTATCACACTTTGAATGACAATTGCGCGGTCATGCAATACTGTACCCATATGAATTTTTTACCATTTTTTTGAGACAGATAAAGCTTTATTTTGGTGGTATTTATTCACCGCTGGGATTTTTATTTTTTTTACTATGTAAATGAAAAAGTCCAAAAATGTTGAAAAAAAGTGTTTTTTTAAATAAAATTTTGCAAATAAATAATATTTCATCATAAATCTTGGCCAAAATGTATTCCGTTATCTTTTTAGTAAAACAAAAAAAATCCAAATTAGTTTATATCCAAAAATTATAATTTTTAAACATTTTTTTTTTTTACATTTTTATTTTATTTTTTTATATTTTTTATTTTTATTTTTTTACATACTGTCACCCCAGCAGTACAGTGTCACCATGGTGACACTGTACTACTTGTGGGGGGTGATGAAGATTTTTTTTTTTTTTTTTACACTGATTGCTTTTACACCCATATAGGATGTAAAAGCAATCATTTCTCTTTCTCTCTGTCTGCATTCTTGCAGTCATTGAGAAGTACTGAGTGAACTGTGATTGGTCACAGCTTGTCACATGGTACAAGGCTGTTGTGAATAGCCTTGTACCATGTGACCTCTGTGATCATTCACAGATTTCACACGTAGTAAGCAATGATGTCACAAGTGACATCTTGCTTACTGCTTTGCATGTGATCACTGATTGGCCAATCAGTGACCACATGATTGGGACCTCGAACAGAGGTCCCATCCGACGATCGGTGTTTAACTGTGTCCGGAGGACACAGCGGGCACCGGATCGTGGTGCTGCGCGCTCCCAGGGAGCGCGCACAGCTAGAAATGGCGGGTGCTGTTTATGAACGGCAACCCGCCCCTGGAGTGCCACCGCCCTGCCGTTTATAAACAGCATGCGGACAGCAAGAGGTTAAAAGTCTTTACAGGTCATCGGTTTAGAGTTAAAAGTAAATAACTGTGCTCTCATCCTGGCATGTGTGGCAAGACCTAGTATGTTTGGCGCAATAGGAGATTTTGTATGCGTGCAAACCTGATGCGTGTGTTTGTGTTCAAATGTGTGGTGGGATTTAAGAAAAAAAAATGATATGCAATTATAACCTTCAAGTGCACTTTGATCCCTTAGAAAAGGTCCTGTGTGAAAAATGCATGTCAGGGGGGAGAGGTCTAAGTAGACATTTGCAGGAGTCTCTATGGCATTGCAGTACACGCTGGTGATTTATACATCTTGGTTGGAAAAGACAGGTGAGAGATGAATGGCTTTGTTTACACAACAGCAGAGTATTCTGAAAAGAAAATCGAGGCATTCTGACATGTAACTGGTGTTATTCTATGTACCAATAAATGTAAGTGCAATTTGATTGTATTTATAATAAATTGAATGTTTTTTTGGTATCACATTATGTGGAGTTTTTATTTGCTTTTATATTGCCTGAATATAAGAGAAGATCAAAGAAATATGACACCAGTATGTGTTTGACTTGAAAACTTTCCTCTTATGTGATAGCGTAGTGCATTTGACAGGTTCTCCTTAGACCCCTAATATCACCTTTGCATTCTTTTGAAGCAGAGTGGCCAAGGCTTGACAGCTCTGAAGTGCTCAAAGCTGAGCACTTTCAGGTTCATACTAACATGTAGAGATCAGTGAACAGATTGTAGACTTGTGGGGGGTAGGCAGTTAATACTCCCTACATGTCCCCCACCTTGTTGGGCGCCAAGTCTGGGTCACATTAGAGGCCTACCCCTGGGGTGGGTTCTTCTGGGCTATGCTGGGCACCTTGAACAGGGTCACTGCCTAATACATGGGGTGCTTTTTCTTGGGGTCGTACACCTTAATTTGTTGCATTTAGGAGAGACATACACAGTCAATAGAGAAAAAAGAGAAGTGCGTCAGACTAAGTGCAGTAGGAATATAACAGTTTATTGCACACAAGATTATAAAAACTCACAAGAAGTGGGTAGATATCAGGCATCAATATATAAGGAGGAGGATGTCATCTGTGCTGCACCTCACAAATGGATGGCTGCAATGCCAAGGTGTTGCGCGGCTGGCGCTCTAGGCGGGTCCCACAGGAGGAAGCGAGGATGGCAGGCGCAGTAACCGGGAGTCGCGGCGCAGATAAGAACCGGGATCCAGGGCGGGCACTGCTGATCTCTCACATCAGCGTGGGTACAGGAGCCAGCTTGAGGCACATCCAAGATGGCCGCCGGGCAGGAAATGACGTCAGGACATTGCTGGGAATCCTCCAAGGGGGCGGTGATGCGTTTCTAGGCGGTAATGGAATGGAACCCTGCCATGCACCCAGCGTGAGCCCCATGCATGCACCCACTTAACTCTTCCTCTACTGTACACAGTGTACAGGACGAGAACCTCTGAGCTCTGATCTTCTTCCATTACTGTGGTGAGACAGACTGCCAGAGGAAATATGCCAACAACACTCCCTCGCTACAAGAGGATGACCCACCCATCACAGGTACATGCTTAACAGACTGTCTGTTGGATCTCCATTACCCTTGGTAGCCACTTGCTGTCTTCATACCCCATTGTGCTTTCTGACCCAGGCTGCAGATGAGTATGTATAATGTGCTGGTTACTTACATACACTCCTTTAATAACTTCAAACCAGGCAAAGACAAAGTTTCAAGAGCTTTACTGAATGACTTGGGGACATTAGGAAAATACTGTTGCCTTTGTTTGACTGTCATGCCTAATTCCTATCTCAGGTAGAGTCCATACATGGCACAGCCAATAGTTGGCAGAATCCAAGAGTTGGTATTTTCAGGGCAGACTAGCAGTCCCCCTACATAGTGGAAGCCGTTGGAAGGTAAATGACCTTGGACTCTGGCATCAGTGGTGACATCCAGCTCATGTAGGTTTGGGATCCAGAACTTTCGCAACACAGATAACCAAACTTCTACCACTGCTCCCTGGGTCCCCTGGGCTCAGAACCACTCTCCCTTTTTATAGGTACAGGATCAGTGGGTCGGACCCAAAAAATCCGGCTAAAGAAAACCTGGGAAATACCATTAACCTTTACCCTCCCTTCCAGGACAGCACCTATTTAGGCAATCATAAGCAACCTGTTTACAAGATATTCACTGATCTCCCTCTGCTCTTAATCCTGACACCTGCATGGAGGTGTTGAGCACCTAGAAGAAACAGGTGAGCTTGGGACACATGGGAGTGCAGGTCAAACTGGAGGTGGGGGTGGATCATTACTGTACATTTATGAGTGACTGGGCAGCTGTACATCCTGAATGACTTCTACAAGAAAGCTGAGAGTAAAAATGGTAACCGACCTCTCGGCTGCCATAGCAGCCAGACTCTTGTTTACATGCCAGTGTTGTTGGCTACTTTATAGTTAGGCCAGCAGTGGTGAAAGGATTCAAGGTAGTTGTTTTCAGAGGTTGATATTAGGCTAGTGCTACAATATTGGGACATTTAGTTAATATCTTATATACAGTTTAATGCTAATAGGAACTGATAGAAAGTTGCTGCAGATATGACTCTTACCATTTAAGATGGTGTTGGGCACACGGCTTAGCCCTTCATGCTTTATGAGAAAACGACAGGAGCATAGAGCAGGAAATTACATAGTTACATAGTTAGTCTGGCTGCAAAAAGACAAAAGTCCATCCAGTTCAACCATTAAAAAAAAAAAAAAAAAGTGAGAATCCTATACCCACAGTTGATCCAGAGGAAGGCAAAAAACCCAGCAAAGCATGATCCAATTTGCTCCTGCAGGGAACAAAATTCCTTCCTGATCCCCGAGAGGAAATCGGATGTTCCCTGGATCAACATCATCCTACATGCTACATCATAACTATGTAGTTCTACTAGGAAGAACATTACATTATTCAAGCATTAGAAAAAACACCACAAGCAAGTGACATGACCACTAATCACAATATAATATTGGAGAAAAGCTGTTGCACCTACAGTATATCTGTATAAACAGTATGTTAACATGAACTACACTATATTGTAAAAAGTATTGGGACACCTGCCTTTACACACACATGAACTTTAATTGCATCCCAGTCTTAGTCCATAGGGTTCAATATTGAGTTGGCCCACCCTTTGCAGCTATAACAGCTTCAACTGTTTTGGGAAGACTGTCCAAAAGGTTTAGGAGGGTGTCTATGGGAATGTTTGACCATTCTTCCAGAAGTGCATTTGTGAGGTCAGGCACTGATGTCGGATCCACTCTAATTCATCCCAAAAGTGTTCAATCAGGTTGAGATGCAGGCCAGCCAAGTTCCTCCACCCAAAACTCGCTCATCCATGTCCCTTTATGGACCTTGGTTTGTGCACTTGTGCGCAGTCATGTTGGAACAGGAAGGGGCCATCCCCAAACTGTTCCCACAAACATGGGAGCATGAAATTGTCCAAAATGTCTTGGTATGCTGACACCTTAAGAGTTCCCTTCACTGGAACTAAGGGGCCAAGCCCAGCCTCTAATATGGAAGAAAGTGCCTTCATGAAAGCATCCCCTCCAACAGTTACGGTCTGCCTCAGGGAAAATCCTAGCTAACTGTGAGGGTGTCCTATACCATCGAGATAAGAATTTATAGCACAACTCTTGTGTCTTAGAGCTGGTGGAGGATACATGGGATAATTTGATAATTTTCTGTAACTCGTGGAGCATAAATTCAAGATCTAAATCCAAATCCCATTCCCTAACATAGTAGGGAGTCGTCTGGGAGAAAATGGAGAGCAGACTCCTGTACATTTGAGAGATTAAATGTTTAGATTCCCCAAGGTACATGCACATAGATTCGAAAGGAGTTATTGAGTCATGCTGTCAGGAATGGACTCACCATTAGTGGTGGGACTCATCTGCCGTGTGGGCTGCAGTACCAGGGCTGGCCAGCGGGTGCTCTCAGCAACCAGAAGCTCACTCCTGCAATCAGCCATCACCTGATGCTGATTGCAGGAGGTGTATTTTAGGAATGGCCAGACCTGCAGTCAGTGCCTTGGTGTATAGTTTCCCTTGGCCCCTGTATCCTGATCCTGCCTGCTTGAATCCTGACTCTGCATGAACTCTGCCTGTACCGACCTCGGCTATTCCGGAATACTCTTCCGCCTGCTCCTTGTACCTTGCCTGCCCGTTTGCTACCGACCTGGCCTGCCCGACTACGTTTAGTATTGTTCTTATTGTTATCTGTTGGAGGTTTGGTTTGTTTGCACTGTGTTTATGTTTAGTCTTGCACTGCATTTATGTATTGTTTAGTCTTTAATAAATTGTATTGTTTATACTATACCTGAAGCCTGCGTTTCCCTGTGTCAGTCCACACATCTCTGGTCATACCAGGAGCCCTGACACATGCAGACATACTTTAGGGTGAATTAATTTCTGGAAGAAATCATGTAACTGTCCCCACTCTGTCATTTTACATGGCCTACCACTTTGTGGCCGAGTTGCTGTCGTTCCCAGTTGCTTCCACTTTGCTATAATACCAGTAATAGTTGACCATGGAAAATGTAGTATTAAGGAAGTTTCACAGATGGACTTATTGCGCACGTGGTACCCATTCTTTCACAAATGTTTGTAGAAGCAGTCTGCATGCCTAGGTGCTTGGTTTCATATACCTGTGGTCATGGAGGTGTTTGGAACAACTGAATCACATGATTTGGAGAGGTGTCCCAATACCTTTGGCAATATAGTGTATATGTGATTATTACCTAAAATAGTAAATTATCTTGTTAATTATTAAAAACCATCAAATTCTTCCCTAGAGCAGCAGTTTATATCCCTGTAACATGAAATACCTCTAACAACACAGATGTTCACACAAAGACTAGGCAAAAAAAACCTGACAATCAAAGATGCAGTCCAAATGATTTGCTGCAGCTTAGGGCTAGATGTTGATTTATTTTGTTTCTCTTAATAAAGTGCTGGCCAGTTTGAAGTGATTCTAATCTGTCTTCCCTGCTGCTGGTCGCGATAAATCCGTCTTCTTGTAAATTCCCAGTACACTGTAGTAATCCCCAATCCCAACTGTACAGCTGCCATTTCATTGTTTTTGAATATTACAGTAATTTGATGGTCCAGTTTGAATTATGTTTTTGCAAGGAAAGCATACATTGTGGAGCTGCAGCCTTTTGAGTTTAAAATCGTGTTATCTATCAATAAATCAAGATATGAAAAGACAATGTTATTCTGAGCTATAGTCCTTCCAGAAGTTTGTACAGCATACTGAAGCTTGTGGGGGTGATCCACAATGACTATGTGTCATGTCAGCGTTATTACTTATCTATGAATTATCTATTATTATCTATCTATAATGTGCACTGTATGTTGTTTTTTTTTATATCAGTAAATTGACTTACTCTTAGATAAAAAGTGCAAAACTGTGTTTTAACCACTTCCAGTCCGGACACTTTCCCCCCCTTCCTGACCAGGGCAATTTTCAGCTTTTAGCGCTATCACATTTTGAATGACAATTGCGCGGTCATGCAACACTGTACCCAAATGAATTTTTTACCATTTTTTTGAGACAGATAAAGCTTTATTTTGGTGGTATTTATTCACCACTGGGATTTGTATTTTTTTTGCTATGTAAATGAAATGTCCAAAAATTTTGAAAAAAAGTGTTTTTTTTATAAAATTTTGCAAATGAATAATATTTCATCATAAATCTTAGCCAAAATGTATTCCGTTATCTTTTTAGTAAAAACAACAAAAAAATCCAAATTAGTTTATAAGCAAAAATTATAATTTTTAAACATTTTTTTTTACATTTTTGTTTTATTTTTTTATATTATTATTTTTTTTATTTTTTTATTTTTTTACATACTGTCACCCTAGCAGTACAGTGTCACCATGGTGACACTGTACTACTTGTGGGGGGTGATGAAGATTTTTTTTTTTTTTTTACACTGATTGCTTTTGCACCCATATAGGATGTAAAAGCAATAATTTCTCTTTCTCTCTGTCTGCATTCTTGCACTCATTGAGAAGTACTGAGTGAGCTGTGATTGGCCACAGCTTGTCACATGGTACAAGGCTTTTGTGAATAGCCTTGTACCATGTGACCTCTGTGATCATTCACAGATTTCACACGTAGTAAGCAATGATTTCACCAGTGACATCTTGCTTACTACTTTGCATGTGATCACTGATTGGCCAATCAGTGATCACATGATCGGGACCTCGTACAGAGGTCCCGTCAGACGATCGGTGTTTCACTGTGTCCGGAGGACACAGCGGGCACCGGATCGCGGTGCTGCGCGCTCCCAGGGAGCGCGCACAAGCAGGGTGCGGGGAGGCCGTTTATAGACGGCCACCCGACCCTGCAGTGCCACCGTCCGGCCATTTATATACGACGGCCGGTCGGGAAGTGGTTAAGGCAAAACTTTTTTTTTCCCATTTTCGGAGGGGTGTAAGGGAGGGTTATATATATATATATATTATATACACTATATTGCCCAAAGTATTGGCATGCCTGCCTTTACATACACATTTATTATTTATTGATGATAGGTACTTATATAGTGCTGTCAATTTACACAGCACTTTACATATATAGTGTACATTCACATCAGTCCCTAACCCTCAAGGGGTGTACAATCTAAGGTCCCTAACTCACATTCATACATACACATACTAGGGACAATTTAGACAGGAGCCAATTAACCTACCAGCATGTCTTTGGCATGTGGGAGGAAACCGGAGTACCCGGAGGAAACCCACGCAGGCACAGGGAGAACATGCAAACTCCAGGCAGGTGGTGCCATGGTTGGGATTCGAACCAAATAACCCTAGTACTGCCAGGCGGAAGTGCTAACCTGAACTTTAATGGCATCCCAGTCTTAGTCTGTAGGGTTCAATAGTGAGCTGGCCCACCCTTTGCGCTATAACAACTTCAACTCATCTGGGAAGGCCATCCACAAGGTTTAGGAGGGTGTCTATGGTAATGTTTGACCATTCTTCCAGAAGCACATTTGTGAGGTCAGGCACTGATGTCGGATAAGAAGGCCTTACCCGCAGTCTCCACTCTAATTCATCCCAAAGGTGTTCTATCAGGTTGAGTTCAGGACAAGTTGCAGGCTAGTCAAGTTCCTCCACCCCAAACTCGCTCTTGTCTTTATGGACCTTGCTTTGTGTGCCAGTCATGTTGGAACAGGAAGGGGCCATCCCCAAACTGTTCCCACAAAGTTGGCAGCATGAAATTGTCCAAAATGTCTTGGTACGCCCTAAGAGTTCCCTTCACTGGAACTAGGGGGCCAAGCCTAACCCCTGAAAAACAACCCCACACCATAATCCCCTCTCCACCAAACTTTACAATTGGCACAATGCAGTCAGGCAAGTACCATCCTCCTGGCAACCGCCAAACCCAGACACATCAATTGGATTGCCATACAGAGAAGCATGATTCGTCACTCCCTCCAGAAAACGTCTCCACTGCTCTAGAGTCCAGTGGCCACGTGCCTTAGACCACGGCATCCAACAATTTGGATTGCACTTGGTGATGTAAGGCTTGGATGCAGCTGCTCGGCCATGGAAACCCATTCCATGAAGCTCCGTACATCATGCTGTTTTTGTGCTAATCTTGAAGGCCACACAAAGTTTGGAGGTCTTTAGGTATAGACCAGGGGTGGGCAAACTTTTTGACTTGAGGGCCGCAATGGGTTCATATATTGGACCCGGGGGCCAGACCAAGAGTAGATGAATGATGTGTATGTGTGAATTAATATAAATTAAATTAAAATTTGTAACATTAAATGTTTAGATTAATTTAAGGTAGAAAAGCATAAAAAGAGTTATTTAACAAAACTGTTATGCCCCCACTAGCTGCTGGCCGGCCCAGCCACTACCATGCCATCCATAGTAAGTATAGTAATATTCCCCCATAGTAAGCATAGTAATTAATCCCCCATATAGTAATTCATCCCCCATAGTAATTCATCCCCCATAGTAATTCATCCCCCATATAGTAATTCATCCCCCCTATAGTAATTCATTCCCCATATTAATTCATCCCCCATAGTAATTCATCCCTCATATAGTATTTCATTCCCCATAGTACTATTCCCCCCCAAGTAGTAAGCCAAGTCCCCCCTGTGTCAATTTACTTACCTTTGCTCCGCGCGTTCCTCTCGCCGTGTTCCCGCGCCGTTCCGGTCTTCAGGGCGGACTGTGAGAGGAGCCTAGCTCCCCTCACGTTCGTCACGCTGCCCCGCCTACACACATCCTGACAGCCAATGTTTGCCTGCCCTGGCTGTTTTTTTTTTTTATCACGCTCCGCGGGCCGGATTAAAAGGTCCGCCGGGCCGTATACGGGCCGTGGGCCGTAGTTTGCCCATTGCTGGTATAGACTCTGCAGAAAGTTGGCGACTTCTGCGCACTGTATGCTTCAGCATGTGCTGACCCCACTCTGTCATTTTACATAGCCTGTTGTTCCCAGTTGCTTCCAATCTGTTATAATACCACTAACAGTTGACTGTGGAATATTTAGTAGCCAGGAAATTTCACAGATGGATTTATTGCACAGGTGGAAACCTATCACAGTACCACGCTTAAATTCACTGAGCTCCTGAGAGCAACACATTCTTTCACAAATGTTTGTAGAAGCAGTCTGCATGCCTAGGGGCTTGATTTTATACACCTGTGGCAATAGAGGTGATTGTAACACCTTAATGCAATGATTTGGAGGGGTGTCCCAATACTTTTGGCAAGTGTGTATGTGTGTATATTGTGGCAGTGCGGTGTCCTACCACGGTCAAAATCAAGCTGATAACCCTGGGTTTTCAACCAGGTAGGTTGAGGGGCTCCAGAAGATTGATGTAATGCAGAGGAAACTGGCTTTTCGGTTTTCTCATTTATTCATAGAGTCTGTTTTGGGATCTGGAGCCTGGAGATTTTAAAGAGATCTGGGAGGGATGAAATCTCCAATCCTGGGACCAGGTTTGGGGAATGGCCAGGACACTGATTGCACAGGTGTTCTGGTGCATGGTTCTGGGCTCCACCCTGGCAGACGGAGTCAGGTGGGCACCAGACTAGCTGTGTGTGAGAGCCATAATTTGGGAAGAGTCTGCAGGAGATAGACATCAAAACTGTGCACAAGCCAGGAGGCTGAATCTTTGTTGTTTTTCGCTTGATGGTGGATACCCCTGCGTGGGAACCATGGTTCTGGGCTCCACCCCGGCAGACGAAGTCAGAAGGGCTCCACCCTGGAAGACAGGCGGTCTCTGCCTTGGAGTCAGGTGGGCTTCACCAAGGAGAGGTGGAAGCCAGACTAGCTGTGTGCTAGTGGCTAGCTGTGTGCGAGAGCCATAATTTGGGAAGAGTCTGCAGGAGACAAACATCAAAACTGCGTACAAGCCAGGAGGCTGAATCTTTGTTTTTGCTTGATGGTGGATACCCCTGCGTGGGAAGCGTTTTTGTTGAACTTTAAATAAAATTGGGCAAAAAAGGCCCTTAAAAAGAAGCGAGTTGCTGTGTGCTTTTGAAAGGAAAAGCTCTACCACTGGAAGTGAGTTCCCACATATAGTGGCGGATGCAGCGAGCAGAACTAGAGATCCCAGCAAAGAAGTAAGTTCATCAGTTATATGAACTGTGTTTATGTGCAATGGACAGCACTATCTGTGTGTGCAGGTGAGGAGATCCTGCAAGAGAAAAGGAACTTTCCTTAAAGAGACACGGCTCCATTGTGTTGCTGGACTGTGCAAAATTGTTGTGGAGTGACTGCAAGTATGAGGCATGCAAAGAGAGGACATTACTCTAAGGTGGGAAGATCCCCCAGTTTTTGAGTCGGCTGTGGAGTGGGGTCAGCGCCTGCTGGCAACAGTGAACCCAGTTAAAGGGGAAGTGCATGTTGTTGCCCCTGGCAACGCTGGTGAAGGGAAACCAGCTTTCTGTGTGCAGAGTACTAAGCCTGAAAGAGGATGCAGTGTTGGACGTTTGGCCAAGATACTGCCGCAAGATCGCTGTTTGCGGTGCACTGAATGGGGGCACACTGTCTCCAAGTGCCCTTTATCCCAGCTTCCAGTGCAAGGTGACACAACCAGACAAAGGTCTGAGTATGCAATTGGGAAGCCTGCTTGGAGTTCCAAGAAGGAGCAGCAGGCTACCTGAAAGTTTCAGAAGAATGTGGTTGTCCATAGCAACACCTGTGACTTCAGGCCTGCGGACCCTGTGAGAGAAGTGTCGTCTGCAGAGGATTGTGGTAACGCAGAGAGGAGAGTTCAGCGCCTCTGGAGGAACCCACAAAGTTCAGCTGGGAGAGTGCTATCTCCCATAGCAACAGGAGAAAGCCTGTCAACCAGGAGAAGGGGCTACAAGGGAGATGTGGTTCCATATCCCAAGAATGTTATGTGTGGAACCATACCCTGCCTGGAATGTGGTCAGCTTGGCCATGGTATCTTTTCCTGCCCCAGATTATGGAATACCACTGATGAGGGTGCTACTGGGTAAAAGTCTTCATCTGCAAGCCCAGATTTGTGTTTAAAAATGTTGGCAGCCACCGCTAGCAACAGTGAGGAAGTACCTGTTGTGCCTGCAGGGGGTGCCAAGGAGTCAGAAGTGCCTGCCACAGTATCATCCTATAGCTGCATGGATGAACTGGCTGGCCAAAGCCAAGCAGAGGAGATGACTGGATCCAGATCCCACGCACTCAAGTAAAGAAGGTGAAGCCTGTTACAGTGGTAGGTAAGACTGGTACTTTTGAGATAAATGTGAGAGATACTAATGCAATGATTGAGACTGACTTTGAGACTCTCTGCTATAAATTTGGGATACTCCCAGTTGGGAAACCCACTGCTGGTGATTGTGAGAGACTTGCCTCTGTATATTGCTTTGTTTAGTGGGGAGGCAACGGTTAAAAATGTCAATGTGAAGAGTACCGATATTGGGGTTGCACCAATGTCATATAAACAGCATGCTGAATTAAATGTAGTAGGGGTGACCACTAAGGATGTGTTGTCTCCCCTAGCAACGGTGGTTAAGGTAACCCAGGATAACTATGGTGTTGTTTTGGTGGACCAGAGTGTATCTGAATTGAGTGATGAGAATGTTATTTCAGTCTGGCAATGGTGAATCTAAAAGGTATGAATGTATTCATAATGATGGGTTAATGCAATCCACTAATGCAAAAGTTTTTGTAGTGAATGACACGCCACCAGGTCACGGGGGTGAGAGTATGAAATTGCAACCTGCTGTGCCTAGAAATGGAGTCTCCCAGTGTGATATGGATAAAGGAGATAGGGGAATGTGTCTGATACAGAGCCACTCTGTCCCTCTGTGTCTCCTTCAGCGGTTGGAGTGGTACTGCGTAGTACCTCTGATGGGATCACAGGGAAGATGGACTGGGACAGATGGGCAACAAGCTTGTTAGCTTTAATGAAAGAGGCCTCGGTGGGTAACAATGGGGTGGACATGGTTTCTGCTGTGCTGAATAGAGGGACTGTGGAGCAGCTATCAGTCCAGGGCGCACCTGTCACTGCCAAAATTAACCCACCGCTGGTAAAAGGCACCATTGAGGATAAACGCTCAGCAGAAGTTCTGCCCACAGCCCATAAAGGAGTTAATGGTGTGGTATACCAAATTGATAGCCATAGAGAAGATGTGGAAGAGCTCATTGACACTGAGCTTCAGAGTATTTGGGTGAATCCCACACCTGGTTATGCTCTGGGAGAGCCCCAGGTTATTGTATTGGGTACCTCCAGCCGAGAGGAAGCCTCGTTAAGAAGCACCACCTCTGAGGCATCAGTAAATGAGTGTCTCCAGGAAGGTCTTATGTGTAGAATCCGGCTGTCTTTTTATAACGGACCTGCTGAGGGAAATGTTAGCTTTCTGGGGTGTACAGCTGGTGTATACCTTGCGGTCTCTTCCGTGTTCGGGAGAGCTGGTACAGCGGAGTACCGCTAATTGGAGCTGGGTATTACAGGCTATACAAGACAAAGATGGTCAATATAGGAATTCTGTGATACCATCCTTGTTGGTAATGGTGAAAATTGTCTTTCAGTGCATTGCTGGGTTGCTTCATAGCAGTAATCTGTATGAGAGGCACACCGAAGTACTGTTGGACAGGACAGAGGTTTGGAGAGAAGTGCCGGAAGACACATGTATATGTGATGTGGTTGGTGTTGTCAACCCGAATGTAGCATTATGTAAGGATGGTTTGGTGTCAGGACAGTTGCTGGCAGAGTCTTTTGTGACAGTGAAGTCAATGGGTAGTGAAGTATCCATGGGAGACACCCACTCCGCACTTGTAAAAAGGCACGGGGATGTCTTGGAGCCCAAGTAATGGGAGACAGGGGAAGTCACCTCTGGGGGCAGGGAGTAGCGTCTCCCTTTGCTGAAAATGAAGTCAGCTAGGATTGGACCTTTTACAAGTGATTGCCGGCACAGAAGGTCTAAATCAAGGAGTTTAGGTTCGTGTTTTCCGCCCCCTACGGGGTCAAAACAAAGGGGGGGGGGGGATATGTGGCAGTGCGGTGTCCTGCCACAGTCAAAATCAAGCTGATAACCCTGGAATCTCAACCAGGCAGGTTGAGGGTCTCCAGAAGATTGATGTAATGCAGAGGAAACTGGCTTTTTGGTTTTCTCATTCATAGTCTGTTTTGGGATCTGGAGCCTGGAGATTTCAAAGATCTGGGAGGGATGAAATCTCCAATCCTGGGACCAGGTTTTGGGAATGGCCAGGACACTGATTGCACAGGTGTGTGCAGGCCTTTTTGTAGAGACCTAACCAATGGTTCTGGGCTCCACCCCGGCAGACGGAGTCAGGAGGGCTCCACCCTGGCAGACGGGAGGTCTCTGACTTTGAGTCAGGTGGGCTTCACCAAGGAGAGGTGGAAGCCAGACTAGCTGTGTGCTAGTAGCCAGCTGTGTGTGAGAGCCATAATTTGGGAAGAGTCTGCAGGAGACAAACATCAAAACTGCGTACAAGCCAGGAGGCTGAATCTTTGTTGTTTTTTGCTTGATGGTGGATACCCCTGCGTGGGAAGCATTTTTGTTGGACTTTATCTTTAAATAGAATTGGGCAAAAAGGCCCTTAACCTCCCTAACGGTATTCCCGAGTGTAGCTCGGGGTAAAATGTCAGTGCCAAAAGCAGTAACCCCGAGCTACACTCGGGCTTACCATGCGGCGTTGCATAGGGAGTCCCTGCAGCACTTACCTTGTCCTTCGCTCCCATGATGTGTCCCCTGCAGCATCCCCGCCCATCTCCTCCGGCCGATGCCGGCATCCGGCTTCTGTGTTCCGGTCCCTGTGATGTTGGGATGTACGGGCGGTGGCGAGATATTTGAAAATTTTAAAAAATGTCATTTTTTTTCAAAACACATTTTTTATAGTAAAACATTGCTGTTTCAACCCATTTCACATATATATTGTCCCGAGTGCTTTGTCCTGCACCCTGCCTGCGTTTCGTCTGTTCTTTCTGCCTGGAAACTGAGAAACGTCCATGGCGTCCAAAAAGTGTCCCTTTTAGCTCAAAAGCGGTTTTAGACCGGCTAGAGAACAGCGATAGTAAATCAGAACCACTTGCAGAATTGAGTGATAATGATTTGTGGGGAAATTGGTCATCAGACACTGAAAACGATTTTGCGACTTTGCTCAGCGATGTGTGAACTTGGCGCTATATTTCACATTTCAGTGTTTTCGGTTTGATTATATTATTGAATTAAATTTATTATTATTATATTTTTTATGATTATTTATTAAATTATAATTTATGATTTCGTGTTTCAAATTTTATCCTACCCGGGATGTTTACTAGACTCTTGTTCGGACAGATGTCAGTGAGTTATTCCTAAAAATTACAGCCTACAATAAAAAAACTACATATTTCCATGCAAAATAATGGTACCGCTTTCAGCACCAAAAATCTGAAATAATCAGACCGCCGAGGAGGTTAAAAAGAAGCGAGTTGCTGTGTGCTTTTGAAAGGAAAAGCTCTACCACAGGAAGAGAGTTCCCACTATATATATATATATATATATATATATATATATATATATATATAATATATATATAATTTTTTTTTTTTTTAGCATTGCACTAGTCGTCTTTGAACAGTATTTGTGCACAGGGAAAGGGTCTTAAGGGTTTTTTGTTTGCTAACAGGTCTTGTAATTGCCATTTCATGTTTATTACATAATTAGATTGGTTTCGTATTGTTAATAGAAAATGGAGCTGTCAGCTCAGTCTGTAAGGTAGCACCTGTCAAATGTGGAATACAGAGAAGTTCTCTCTGGAGCCCTCCCACAGGGGCCCAATGCTTGGGAACATTAATCTCCAGATTGGATGCCCATTGGTTAATCATATAAAATAAATGATTAGCTAATCAAGAAAATTGCTGATTCACTAATTTTCGATTTGTATATTTGCTGATAGATTTGATTGCTCTGAGGAGCAATTTTAAGAAACCAGACAGACCTGATTGAGTAGTACTTAATGTATGATGAGAAATGTCTTCACACTAAAGAGAATCAAATATATTTTCTAATCAACCTAATTTGTAAATTGATTTGCCCATCCCAGTAATTAAGTGACTATACTGGAGTCTTAAAATGGATCTCTACTTTATCTGGAAGGCATTTAGTTTGCTAAAACACTGTGTATCATAAACAATTGCTGTGTTTGTTTTGTTTTTTTTGTTTTTTTTTCTCTTCATCAAATACTGTTTTATCCTCTCCCTTTTTGCATCTCGGTGCTGTTGATCTTTCAGCCTTTTCCAACCACTTCCAATCTACATGCATACACTTGAACACCAATTGCACATCATTCCTCTAGACCAGCTTCCTTTAGTGACAATAGTGGATCATGCCTGCACAATGTTTCAGTATTGCCATTTGTAGTCTCAACCGGAGTATGACTGCAGCAGCACAATTTGGAGGATTTAGCAACTAGGTTTGGATCTACATCTTTTAAAAATCACAAAATAATGAAAGAGGTGTTTTGTGCATCTACCAGGGGTGGACTGACCATTTGGAAACTCGGGCACTGCCCGAGGGCCCGGGGTCATTAGGGGGCCCCATGAGATTCCCCTGGTACCTTTTTTTTTTTTTTTTTTCATAGGCTTTTTTGAGTTTGGCAAGGACACAGGGGCCCCATGATCCCCTATTGCCCCGGGGGCCCCATGAGTTGTCAGTCTGCCCATGGTATCTACCCTCTGTCCATGTAGCTCATTTGTGCAAATTCAAGGAACTACATCTGTCATGTACAAAGACACTTCTTATATTACTGTCGTACAAATAAATAGTTGTCACTTGTGTTTAGTGGAAATATTATGTCTTTATCAAATATTACTGTTTGAGAAAGCTACCAAATAGTTAATAAGATGCTCCGGTGCATTTATGATTAGGGAAATTGTTCTGGGTTTGTATTGGGGGGTCGTCAAACATAATGTGAAGTCTGAAGATTGTGAAGTTAAAAACAATCCCCTTAATCGATAGAGGATGAATTTTAATAATTAAATCTGACCATTATCAAGGCTAATATGTGCAGGTTTGCAAAAACAACCAAAAAAAGGCATGCAGAGTTGGGCACTGCCACAAGGAAGATGTACCAATGCAAAAAAAATGTATATAATATAGTTTGCAGTGAAGTGAGGGTCCTCCTTTTAATGTGACTTTGTAGCAAAATAGGAAAAGTCAGCCATTTCAATTACATTCATGGGAGATGCTTTTAAACTGTATGTGGTGTTAAGGAACAGTATGCTCTTCACAGGGAGAATCAGCGATACTGTATTCAGGCATCCCATATTTTGAATGTGTAGTTCATTCTTTTACATTTAGCTTTGCTTAAATACAGCAGCACCTCAACCTGATTAATTTCAGCATTTAAACATTTTTTTTTTATATATATTTAATTGTGACTGCATTTGTCAGGAATGGACTCGCCAATGGTGGTGGGACTCACCTGCCTTGCGGGCTGCAGTACCAAGGCTGGCCAGCGGGTGCTCTCAGCAGCCAGAATCTCACTCCTGCAATCAGGCCATCACCTGAGGCTGATTGCAGGAGGTGTATTTAAGCAGGACCAGGCCTTTTGATCAGTGCCTTGGTGTATGTTTCCCATGAGCCCCTGTACCTGCATCCTGTCTGCTTCCTGCCTGATCCTGCTTTGAACCTGACTCTGAACGAACTCCGCCTGTCCTGACCTCAGCTATTCCTGACCACTCTTCCGCTTGCTCCTGGTACCCTGTTTGCCCGTTAGCTACCGACCCGGCCCGTTTGACTACGTTGTGCTATATATATATATATATATATATGATCAGTTTAGGTTTGGTTTGTTGCACTGCGTTTATGTTTGCGTTGTCCTTAATAAATTATCTTGTTTACACACTATACCTGAAGTCTGTGTTTCCCTGTGTCGGTCCACACACAGCAATACCTGATATTCTTATCCAGAGGTAATAGGCCTGAATTGAACGGTGGAAGTAGCAACCACAGCAGAAAGCTAGAGGAAAATGTATCTTACTTTAAACTTTACTTTAAAATACTGTAAATAAATCTAAAGCCCTTGAGTTTGTACAAATTGGTGAGTTGGACAACTAGTTATAGGCAGGTGTGAAGAAATGCTGTCGAGCAGGGGCGGACTTACCATTTGAGCACTCGGGCACTGCCCAAGGGCCTGGTGTCAGTAGGGGGCCCCATGAGATGCCCCTGGTACCTTTTCATTAGCTTTTTCATAGGCTTTTTTTGGGTGTGGGCGAGGACATGGGGGCCCCATGATCCCCTATTGCCCGGGGGCCCCATGAGTTGTCAGTCCGCCCCTGCTGTCAAGTAAAAATGCTTTCAAGAATAAATATTTTAATTGCCTATTTTTATCAATTTACAAAATGCAAAGTGAGCAAATAGTAGAAAAATCCAAATCCATATTTGGTGTGACTACCTTTTTGACTTCGAACCAGAATCCAATTCTTCTAGGTACATTTGCACAGTTTTTTTAAGGAATTTAGCAGGTAAGTTGTTTCAAACATCTTGGAGAACTAACCACAGAAGTGGATTTAGGCTGCCTCAGATCCTTCTACCTCTTCATGTAATCCTAGACACACTGGATGATGTTGAGATCAGGACTCTGGGAGGAAAACCATCTCTTCCAGAACTCCTTGTTCTTCTCTATGCTGAAGATAGTGTTTTTTTTTTTTTGTTTTTTTTTTGTGTTTTTTTTTTTTACATTGGCTGTATGTTTGGGGTCATTGTCCTTCTGCCGAATACATTTGGGACCAATCACATGCCTCTCTGATGGTATGGCATGACAGATAATTATCTGCCTGGATTTTCTCAGCATTGAGGACACCATTGATCGGGCAACATTAAGGACCATAGACACAGTGGGCAGCCAAGGAAACTTAATGCAGAAGATAAAGACACATCATGCTTACTTCCCTTCAACATCAGAAGATGTCCAGCAGTGCCATCAGTATAGAACTGGCAGAAACCAGTAGGACCTAGGTACACTCATTTACTGTCCAAAGAAGCCTGGCCAGAAGCAGTCTTTACAGAATAATTGCAGTCAAAAAGCCATACCTCTGACAAGGAAGCAAGGCTACTTGACCCAACTTTGCACAGAAACATATGGGCAGAAAAAGAGCATTAGGTGCTCTGGACTGATGAGTCAAAATTTGAAATATTTGGCTGTAGCAAGAGGCAGTTAGTTCACAGAAGGACTGGAGAGTTGTACAATAATGTGTATGCAGGCAAACGTTAAGCATTAGGAAGCAGGGTCAGCCGCACTCCGGAGGATAGATGAATATAGTGTGTATTTATTGATCCTTAGGACACACAACACCAGGACATAAATACAGAACGTGTTAACGCGTTTCACACGATCTCGTGCTTAATCATAACCATAACTTATGATTAAGCACAAGATTGTGTGAAACGCATTAACAAGTCCTGTATTTATGTCCTGGTGTTTTGTGTGTCCTATGGATCAATAAATACACACTATATTCATCTATCCTCCAGTGTGCGGCTGTCAGGAAAGGACTCACCGCTGGTGGTGCTGGGGCTCGCCTGCTCTATGGGCTGCAGTACCAGTACTTACCAGCGAGTGCTTTTCAGCAGCCAGGATCTCACCTCCTGCAATCAAGCCATCACCTGAGGCTGATTGCAGGAGGTGTATTTAAGCAGTAACCAGGCCTGCAATCAGTGCCTTGGTGTTTGTTCCCATGTGCCTGTGATAAGCTATTCCTGTGATCTGCTCTGTGTCCTGTCTGCCTCTCTGAACCCCATGCTTGATCAACTGTGTATGACCCTGGCTTGCCCTGACTACTCTTTTGTTCTGTATATATTGGGTGAAGGTTTCTGATTATTTGGCTTTTAATTGCACGGTGCGTTTGTATATTGGTGTGTCGCACGAATAAACTTTATTATTACATTACTCCTGAAGCCTGCTATTCCCTGTGTCAGTCCACACATCTCTGGTCATATCTGGATTCTTGACAGCGGCTGACCCTTCTTCCTATTGCACCGTGTTTGGTAGTGAGCCAGAGCATGCACCTGTTGTGGATTGATCTGGATTGTTTGCCTGAGCCGTATACCTTTTTGTTCTTTTAACAGTTAAGCATGATAGAGGTTCCTTGCAGGTTTGGGGCTGCATTTCTGCAAACAGAGATGGAAATCTGGTTAGGATTTACAGTGTCCTCAATGTTGAGAAATACAGGCAGATATTTATCCGTCATGCCATACCATCAGTGAGATATGTGATTTGGCCCCAAATGTATTCTGCAGAAGGACAATTACCCCAAACATACAGCCGATGTCATTAAGCGCTATCTTCAGCATAAAAAGTGATGTTTTGGCCCCCACAGAGCCCTGATCTCAACATTATTGCATCTGTCTGGTATTACATGAAATGAAAAAAGGATTTGAGGCAGCTTACATCCACAGAAGATCTGTGGTTAGTTCTCCAAAATGTTTGGAACAACCTACCTGCTGAGTTCCTTTAAAACTGTGTGCACTTAGAAGAACTGATGCTGGTTTGAAGCCAAACGGTGGTCACACCAAATTTTGCTTTGATTTGGATTTCTCTTTTGTTCATTTAGTTTCCTTTTTGTTAATTGATAAAAATAAACTATTTAACACTTCCATTTTTGATAGCATTTCTAATTGACAGCATTTTTCCACAATTGCCTATAACTTTCGCACAGTACTGTAGAGTTAAGGTATGGATTTGGTAGAAATTGCCTAACATCAGGACCGTACTTGGGCACCTGAAAAAGCAAAACATAGAAAAAGACAAGCTACATTCTATTTTATAATAAAAATGAGATGTATTGTCTGACAGAAAAAGTCTCAAATAATGTTCAGTGGCTGGACAATATGTAGACAACTTACTTAGGCTGCAATATAAGAGAGAGAAACAAGACAGGTTTTAGCTTGCAATAAACAGCGTATTCTTTCAGTGACAATAACAACCATTATTGTACAGTGGTTGGACAATGCAGTTCCAGATGGCAGCGGGCATCAGCATTGGAGCTGCAAAAAAACCCTTACACTATAACCACCCCCAGGTCCAGTGGCATGAACCCCACATTTTCAAAGCTCTTTGCACTGCAACCCCTCCCGTATGATCAGCAGAAAAGTTCCTGGCCTGGGTGGGTCCAGATTGGATGATTTCCAGATGCCTTATATATATATGTAATATTTTATTCATTATTTGCACAAGTTCTTTGTGCTGCCACCTCTCCCATATTAGCTAGTGGAAAGTTCCTGACCCTTTCTCCTCACCCTACTCAACGTTTCATAGCTGCCAGTTTCTCTTAGTGTACTACTAATGCACTCTTTTCTTCCTCTTGCTTCAAGGATTCATAGCAGCCACTTTATTTTAGAGTGCTGCTAATGTACCTCCTCTTTCTAAAGAGTGCAGAACAGCCACTTTATTTTAGAGTGCTGCTCACACCTTCTTTTCTTCCTTCTTTTCTTCCTTCTTTTCTTCCTTCTTTTCTTCCTTCTTTTCTTCCTTCTTTTCTTCCTTCTTTTCTTCCTTCTTTTCTTCCTTCTTTTCTTCCTTCTTTTCCCTCAAGAGTGCATAAGAGCTCATGTACACGGGATGTTTGGAAAACTCTTCTGAACGATGGAAACTGACATCTCCCACACTAGAAGCATAACTGCAGGGGGAAGCCTATGGACCTAAACTGCCCTCTTTCACAATGCAGAGTGAAAGGCAGGCAGCAGCAAAAATTAAGTGCACAATCCAATCTAAAAACCCCCAAAAGATGAAACTCCAAAATACCACCCCTGAAATAAAAAAAATAAAAAAAAACTTTTTAAAAGGGAAGCCTTTTATGCAAAAAGAGTTCAACATGAAAGAAAGGCCCTATCAACATAAACTAATAACCAATATACCCCGAAAAGAAATGCAAAACACCAGAATACCACCCCCTGAAGCAAAAGCAAAAAAAAAAGTGTAAAGGGGGCAAGGTTCTTTAAAAGCGTAAAGGGGAAATACCCCAGTTCATAGAAAGAAGAAGCTAAGTTGTTGACAATTGAAGAGCTACTTATCAATTCATTTTTGCAGACAAATATTGGACCTTTAAAATGATTTTTGGGTGTATAGATCTGTGCATACAAGCAGGGCACATAAAAAACATACCCCAGCACTGCAATTCAAAGATTTCAAGCTTAGTTTTTAAAACCGGATGTAAACCCTATCGCCTAAATCTCATATAGGCTTTATCAGCTGGTGATATTGATATAAAGGTCCTTGCTTTGGCATTTTGTGCTACTGGGTGACAACACTCTGCCTCTTTATTCCAAAATCTCTTGTCTGTAAGTTACCCTGTCAAATGCCTTCCCAAAGGAAAAAGTAAGGTTCTGTCAACATTGCCCAGGAAAATTAGTGTCTTTTTGTAGAGAAAATACCTTTCAGAAAAATATTGCAGCCAGCAACACTAGGAAATGTGCTCTGTGAAAACATACTATGCATCAGGCTATCAGTAAGTGTATGTGAAAGGCATAGACTGTGAAAAAATTAAATGACATACTGCAAACAATAGGAACTATACACTGTAAAAAAACACATTCCACCTCATAAGACTGTAGAGTGCATATGGAGAAGCTGTAAAAAAGCTGAAGGATATACATAAGCAGCATTAAGATGTAGAAATCCTTTCTTCTCTGCACCCCCAAATTTGCCAAGAAACACAGCATTTTGCTACCTAGAGTACATTCAGTAATGGTCTCTAAAAGACAAGTAATGCCTATGCTTTTGCTATCATAGCTAAGCAGATTGTCAATATGATTGCTGATAACTCAAACGTTTACGTTGATGGGACTGGCACAAAAGAAAGCCCCCATTATGGACCATTCTAAGCCACCTAGCTTACATTCAGAGGCCAGGAAATGCATTACTGGTAGTTGTTTGCTATGGTGGTGAACCAACACATTAGTTTGCCGTTTTCTCAATTTGGGTTTGCCTGATCCCCCATGCTTGACATGAACCTAAACTTTGCCCTTATTTATGATTTATCTAAGTTAAGCAAAATGCACAATTTAGACTAATGCCAGAAAAAGTTGTGTTTAATTCATGAAAGCACTTTGCATTTTCTGCAAAAATAAATAAAGCAAGTTCATTATTAAATATTCATAATCATTCTAATCATGGGAGCAAATTAGTCAATGTGTTCATCTATTCTAAAAAAATGACTGGGGTTCTTCCAAATGTTTTCTTAAAAAGGCATTTTCTCCCATGAGAATGATGTTTCCTTGTGTTAAGAGCAAAAATGAAAAGGAAGGCCAATGATCTGGCAACACAGTAAACATTAAGTCTTCACAGGAACAATTGCTTGTGTGAATGCCCTTATAAAAAAAATATAGTAAATCTGTCACATGTGAAGCAAGATTGTGCTGTAGAGGGGCACAAGTTTAAGAAACTTCTGCCAAATGGACAATAAAATGAATGATTTTTATCAGGCAAGAAACACATTAACCTAACTGTTGACACTGTGCATTGTGACCCAGAAGCCAAAAATGGAGGATGGGCCTTAACATTGAGTGGCCGCAAATACAGTGGGGCAAAAAAGTATTTAGTCAGCCACCAATTGTGCAAGTTCTCCCACTTACAAAGATGAGAGAGGCCTGTAATTGGCATCATAGGTAGACCTCAACTATGAGAGACAAAATGAGAAAACAAATCCAGACAATCACATTGGCTGATTTGGAAAGAATTTATTTGCAAATTATGGTGGAAAATAAGTATTTGGTCAATATCAAAAGTTCATCTCAATACTTTGTTATATATCCTTTGTTGGCAATGACAGAGGTCAAACGTTTCCTGTAAGTCTTCACAAGGTTGGCACACACTGTTGCTGGTATGTTGGCCCATCCTCCATGCAGATCTCCTCTAGAGCAGTGATGTTTTGGGGCTGTCGCTGGGCAACACGGACTTTCAACTCCCTCCAAAGGTTTTCTTACAAAGCCACTCCTTCATTGCCCGGGCGGTATGTTTGGGATCATAGTCATGTTGGAAGACCCAGCCACGTTTCATCTTCAATGCCCTTGCTGATGGAAGGAGGTTTGCACTCAAAATATCATGATACATGGCCCCATTCATTCTGTCCTGTACATGGATCAGTCACCCTGGTCCCTTTGCGGAGAAACAGCCCCAAAGCATGATGTTGCCACCCCCATGCTTCACAGTAGGTATGGTGTTCTTTGGATGCAACTCAGCATTCTCCTCCAAACACGACGAGTTGTGTTTCTACTAAACAGTTCTATTTTGGTTTCATCTCCCAATCCTCTTCTGGATCATCCAAATGCTCTCTAGCAACTTCAGACGGGCCCCGGACATGTACTGGCTTAAGCAGGGGGACACGTCTGGCACTGCAAGATCTGAATCCCTGGCGGCGTAGTGTGTTACTGATGGTAGCCTTTGTTACGTTGGTCCCAGCTCTCTGCAGGTCATTCACTAGGTCCCCCCGTGTGGTCCTGGGATTTTTGCTCACCGTTCTTGTGATCATTTTGACCCCACAGGGGGAGATCTTGTGTGGAGGGAGATTATCAGTGGTCTTGTATGTCTTCCATTCTTTAATTCTTGCTCCCACAGTTGATTTGTTCACACCAAGCTGCTTGCCTATTGCGGATTATGAATCTTTTGACAGCGCTTTGGTCTTGCCCATGGTAATAGTTGGCGTCTGACTGGGGTGGACAGGTGTCTTTAAAGAGCTCAGACAGGTGCTACTAAGTTAGATTAATGAGTGGAGTAGAGGTGGACTTTTTAAAAGGCGCAGTAACAGGTCTTTGAGAGCCAGAATTCTTGCTGTTTCTTAGGTGTTCAAATACTTTTGTTCAGCAGTGCAAGACAAATTCTTTAAAAATCATACAATGTGATTTCCTGAATTTTTTTTTTTTTTTAATTCTGTCTCTCAGAGTGGGAATGCACCTACAATGTGAATTTTAGACCCCTCCATGATTTCTAAGTGGGAGAACTTGCAAAATTGCACGGTGTTCAAATACTTCTTCTGTTCCTCACTGTAGGTTGCAAAGAAGTAACATTTGTAAAAATATAAAAATCACTGTTGTCAACTTGCATGCTTTTTGCCTCATGCACATAGTTCACATCTGTCTCTATCTTCAGTGCTATGATGGGTTTAAGCTTTTTACAGAAACTGAATAAAACTAAAAAGCCTTTTTGGAGCATTCACCGTTCTGCTCCAGCGCACATCTTACTCAAGCTGCCTGACTGCGGCTGTACCCACGTCACTGTATGTCCTCAATTTGAGCAGCACGGGAGACAGGATGCATTATATAAGTATGTCAGACCCCAAGGACACATAACTCATTTTCTTTTATGAAAGAACTTAACTAAAAACCTTTTAAAAGGTTATGATGATGATATGCTGGAACAAAGACTCATAGACTTTCAAAACTAGGTTGATGATAGATATAGTGACAGATCAGGCACAGTAAACAACTAAGTCACAGCTGTTTGTAATTTAATGTCATTGTACGTTGCTATGAAATAAACAGAAAACATACCACATACAGTTTTTAGGCTTTTGCAATATTCTCAGATATCAAACTTTGTTCTAGTCTGCATGAATCATCAAGAAAATCAATAAAATAAGAAAAAAAAAAAAAGCAAACTGTTCTTCTAATAAGCTTTCTGTTGCAATTGCAGTTTTATTGACACCTTGTCCATGCAGGGTACAGTGACAGTGACTCTGCAAAGGACCCCCTTTTAATTACTTGGCCTGTGCTTCCTCTCAGCTCCATCCTCCTTTGCAACCTCCTTTTTACACTTCCAGGTATAAAGGAGCATGTGACCTGCCCCCTGAAATGGTGCCCAAGCCTAGCAGCCAATCACTAGACTTGAGCACTCTCACATTATTATTATTATTATTATTATTATTATACAGTATTTATATAGCACTAAAAGGTTTGCTCAGCACTGTACTTTATAGTGGGGGACAGAACATGAGACAATACAGTAACAAAACACGAGGGGTTCAAGGGCCCTGCTCTTTTGAGCTTACAATCTAGGAGGGAGGGGATAGTGGTACAGGAGGAGGTGGCTGTGGGGGATGGAGTGGTAGGAGGAGATCGGCTGTTAGGTGAGGGAGGGGTAGGCTTCCCTGAAGAGATGGGTTTTCAGGGTGCGCCTAAAGGTGAGGAGGGTAGGTGACAGTCTGAAGGATTGGGGTAGTAAGTTCCAGAGGATGGGGGAAGTCCTGGAGAAGTCCTGCAGTCGGGCGTGGGAGGTGGAGACCAGGGAGCTAGAAAGTAGGAGGTCTTGTGAGGAGCGAAGGGTACGGGTTGAGTGGTATTTGGGTATCAGGTCAGTGAGGTAGTTTGGGGCAGCATTATGAATGGCTTTGTATGTCTGTGTTAGTAGTTTGAATTTAATGCGTTGGGCAATCAAGAGCCAGTGGAGGGAATGACAGAGGGGGGGTGGAGGACACTGAGTGGAGGCCAGTGGAGGGAATGACAGAGGGGGGTGGCGGATACGGAGCGTTTTTGTAAGGTAGATGAGTCTGACCACTGAGTTCAGGATAGACTGAAGCGGGGATAGATGTGAGGAGGGAGGCCGGTGAGGAGGGAGTTGCAGTAGTCCAGATGTGAGATAATAAGGGAGTGGATGAGTTGTTTAGTAGTGTCTGGGGTTAGGAACGAACGTATTTTGGAGATGTTGCGGAGGTGGAGCCTGCAAGAGTTTGCCAACGATTGGACATGGGGTTGGAAGGACAGGTTTGAGTCTAGAGTGACACCTAGGACTTTGGCTTGCGGGGTGGGACTGATGGTGGCGTTGTTGGTCATGATGGAGAGGGGGGGTGGGTCACATGACTGGGGAAGTTTACCAAGAGGAGCAGGAAGCTGGCAGTGTTCGCATGTAAGGTGAGTTTATGGTGTCGGGGAATGTTCTTTGCAAAGACACTGTCACTTGTATTTCATGAGTAAGGTGGGGGTTATTCACTAAAATTGCATGGTGCAAAATCTTGTGCAGTTCTGCATAGAAACCAATCAGCGTTCAGGTTTTGTTGTCAAAGCTTAATTGAACAAGCTGATGTTTGACTACAATGCACAGCTGCACCACATTCTATCAGCTTCTAAGGCTAGGTTCACTTGTGTGGGTGGTGCACATGAAAATCCATGCAGCCTCACCACCCTCACAGAGGAATGTGGACCGCGGGCGGCTGCCATTAGTTTTAATTGCACGCCGCCCGCACTGGAAAACACAACAGTAGTGGGAACCGAGGTTTCCATGCGGGCTGTGTTTTCAGAAGTCCATGGACTTCTTCCCTGCGTGTCATGGGGCACGGGAGTCCATTCAAATGAATGGGCTCTCATGCCTGCGCAAAACACGGCCCACACGGCCGCATATTTTGTGAACCAGGGGCAAGTGAACTAGTTTTAGTAAATCATCCCCTATGTCTGTTTAAAAAAGTTATTAGAAAAGTTCCTTTTACTTGTTTGTAATTCCTATCTGTACTCAGGCAAGCCAAACCGCTGACCTTTCAAGCTAGATGGAAAATAAACATCAAAAACACTTCTGTAATCAAAATGAGTGTCACAAAAACAGAATCCGCTTGCCAGAAGAACCTTGCTGACTTTTTTTTTTTTTTCCACTTTGTAGTTTTTGAACACACCCCCACAGAAAGGTCAGTTAACCTAATCTATTCAGCCTTCAGTAAAGATTAAAAAAAAAAATTAAAACTTTTTCTTGAAAGTACAAAAAGCTGATATACAATAAACTCCTTTCATGTGATTAAAACTTTTTTTTTTTTTTTTTTATAAAAAGGGGCCTGAGTTTAAAAAAAAAATAACACCACAAAGAATTGAATCTACCTTATTTTTACTGTTAAAGTGGGTTTTTGCCCTAAAATCATACTTTAACCCATTGCATCCTTCGCCATTTGAAAAGGACAATCTTTTTCAATTTGTTTACTTTTTTAATGCTACTCCAGCCTCCTCTCTAGGCAAGACATGTCTCTGCTCCTTCAGCCTCCTGGGATATTCCTGTTACACAAAACTTCAGGAGTAGGAACACACAGAGGCTGGTGGAGGGAGCTGAGCTCATCACTTGGTGCTAGCTGTCTGAATTTGGAAGACTGAGGACCAGTATGGCACTGGACCAATGCTAAGATACTCAAACAGATCTCAGTAGGACAATGCCGGATTCACTCGGCAGGTGAGTATGTGAATTGAGAACAATGCTGCAAAAAAGGTAAGAAGGGTTCAAGCAAGTGAAATATATGAAACATTTAAGAGTACAGATCCTGGCCTCGAACAGCTGCACATTGGTTGCACCATCAATGTCAGTCTTTTATGCAGGCAGACTTCCCGGAGTCATGATCCATGATGTCCACAACATCTCCTTTCCCTGAGTTGCAAGAATGCCTGTCTTTAATTTCAGAAGCTTTGTGAAAAAAAGGAAAGTAAATGTAATCTATTAATGTAGTTAAAACACATTTTACATATATTTTGAAGTTCATCTACACACACAAATATGGGGAATGCTTAGAATAGAAAGTGGCACAAATATTTTCATTATATGTTTGTATTATTCTAAATTGTCACACAATTTATTTCCCATTAGACATGTTTATGCCCCTATCAGTCAACATCTGAAAAAAGAGGCTTAGCACCCTGCTTCAAAAAAGTAACTGCAAAATAAGCATTCCTATTTCTGGCATCTGAACAACTGCAGGAGCAATGTTCTTGATGAACACCAGGGAAATTTTCCCTAATCAGCCTTCTCCATCCACATGTAGACATTTACTTATTTAACTACTTTGCTATGAGAATCTACATATTGATGCAGCTTCAACCTCCCCACCAGGGGCGGACTGACGACTCATGGGGCCCCCGGGCAATAGGGGATCATGGGGTCCCTGTGTCCTTGCCCAAACTCAAAAAAGCCTATGAAAAAGCTACCAGGGGCACCTCATGGGGCCCCCTACTGACCCCGGGCCCTCGGGCAGTAACCGAGTTTCCAAATGGTCAGTCCACCCCTGGTAGTCTGTATTTGCATGATAGCTCCCCATTATCCCCAAACTGAAACTAAAGAGCTTTTGAAATCTCATCTTTTTTTTATTCATGGCAGCCTGCAGAATTAGAAAGATAAAGGTATATGTGGACAAACAGGTTCTCTGAAACGAGTTTGTGTTTTTCTCATCCAGACTTAGAAGTACTGAGTGTGCAGTAAATAGTTTTTGGGGCCTATTGCATTTTTTACAACAGCTTTTGCATATATTTTATCCTTTTTTGACAAAGGCGGAAACGCCTCAATAACTGTTTTGTCTGTCTGCAACTTCACTAGTTATGAAGATTTCCTGCCTTCTTTTTTAACAAAATATTTTCTGATAATGTATTCTTTACTAAACTAGAAATGATCCATTGTTTTAAAAAGATTTAGCTTTCTTCCTACCAATCTGTCTGAGTTTCACATTTTATTTTTTCACATTAACATTGCAACTTTACATTTCAAATTGTATACACTGAACAAAATATAGCAGAGAAATGTGGAGAAATAGGGTATTGTGAAATTAAAAGTGTAATGATAAGCACAATTCTGCTGGCTATAATGTAATAGTTTGGAAAGTCTAGGCATTGACCTCTCAGAGGAAGACTGGAAGTTAATTAATACCTAAGGGCTCCTTAAGTGTGGCGATTCAATTGGGTTTGAAATCCGATCCGAGTGGTACAGGCCCCCGACCTTGTTGCATAAGTCCCCAATCGTTCTGCCTCATGTCAAATCACTTACAAACACCTGCAGGCTCCATCTCTGCAATATTGCCAAGATACGTACCTTCCTCACCCCAGACACCACCAAACTTCTCGTACACTCCCTCATCATCTCACGCCTTGACTATTGCAACTCTCTTCTCACTGGCCTACCCAAGTGCAGGCTCTCCCCGCTCCAAACCATCCTGAACTCAGCGGCCAGACTCATCCACCTCACCAGCTGCTCCACCTCTGCCACCCCCCTCTGCCTCTCCCTCCACTGGCTCCCGATTGCCCAACGCATCAAATTTAAACTTCTAATCCTGACCTACAAAGCCGTTCATAACACTGCCCCTGACTACCTCACCAACCTGATCCCTAAGTACCACCCTACCCGTACCCTTTGCTCCTCACAGGACCTCCTTCTATCCTGCTCCCTGGTCTCCTCCTCCCATGCAAGACTGCAGGACTTCTCCAGGTCCTCCCCTATCCTCTGGAACTCACTGCCCCAATCCATGCGACTGTCGCCTTCCCTCCCCACATTCAGGCGCTCCCTCAAAACCCATCTCTTCAGGGAAGCCTACCCCACCCTCACCTAACGGCCATTCTCCCTCATTCCTCCCACCACTTCATCCCCCTCAGCCACTTCATCCCCCTCAGCCACTTCATCCCCCTCAGCCACTTCATCCCCCTCAGCCACTTCATTCCCCTCAGCCACTTCATCCCCCTCAGCCACTTCATTCCCCTCAGCCACATCCTATTTTTCCACTACCCCCTCCCTCCTAGATTGTAAGCTTGAAAGAGTAGGGCCCTCTTACCCCTCGTACGCTGTCTGTTTTTGTTGTACTGTGCCATGTATTGTCCCCCTATTGTACAGCGCTGAGCAAACCCTTTGGCGCTATATAAACGCGATGTAATAATAATAATAATAATTGTTGCTGGAGATGTGAACTCGATCTTGGCTCTGTGATACACATATGGTGGTCCTTTGCTAGTGGACGTCACTGTATGTACTTCCCTATCTAGAAAGTCTTACTTTAAATTTCTGGCCATGTTTATGGTTCATGCGGCTAGGCTAGGCATCCTTTTACATTGGAGATCTAAACAAGTTCCAACTATAAGGGAATGGTTCAACAGGGTTAAAAAAAATAGTCCAACAAATGGAAGAACTTTTACATATCTTTCAAGATAAACTCACAAACTTCACTTCCACCTGGTACCGTTGGGCACATTTCAAAACAATTGAAATCTACCGCGATAGCCTGGAAAATTGTACTTAGTCTGATTTGCTTAGGATCTGTTCTAGGAGATTCACTTGGCCTTCTCCTTGCCAAGGGTGTGGGGGTTCTGATGGTAAAGAACTGGCAATGCTACCCCTCCATTCTCCTCCTCCTTGCTTATCACAGTTCATTGCTGTTTGAAAATCTTCTTCTTTCCCCTACTCTATCCCTCCTCCTGGTTCCCACCATTTGCTGCATATACTCATAGTGATACCATTTTTCTGGGTGACATTGGCTGAGATTCATTCTCCTTTGTTCTCTGTCACCTCTGTAGTCTATCACCAGAACTGTTTTAGTCACAAACAAATCACTGATACTGATATATCATGATGCTGATTTATCTTTTTTCTGTTTTCTACATTTATAGATGAAAAAACAACTGACTATTGTCTTAATTGTATACCATATTGTCTACCCCAATAAAGCATTTATAGAAGGTACCCTCATCCATGCAATTGGTTCAGTGCAGTACTCTCTCTAAGACACTTTGGGAAATAGAGTGAAATTCAAAGTGTAATGATCAGCAAAATTCTGCTGACTGATCCCTGTTAGATTTCTAACAGGGATGTTAGAAATTTTTTTCAGAACAAAGACAATGGGGTTGCTTTCTAACTGCAAATAGGGTGTTCACTTTCAAAGGGGAAGCTGATGAATTCCATCCTCCAATCGTGTGCAAGCAAGAATGCAGTTCTTTATTTTCCTTGTATGTCCTTGGGTACTCTTTGCAAAGTGAAAATTCACCACATGTTCTTTTAGAATGCAGCTTCACTTGCAAAGTGCACAATGTATTTGCCTTTTATTCTGTAAAAGGTTACTAACTTCCCTGTTCTTGGACTTTCCAAACTTTTACACCACAGCCAGCAAGATTTCGCTGATCATTACACTTTTAATTTCACAATACTCTGTTACCCAAAGCAGCTTAGAGAGAGTACAGCACTGAACCAGTTGCATGGATGGAGGGTTCCTGCAAGAGCCAAGATTAAGAAGTTCTTGAGTTCATCTTTAATGAATACAAACCTCCATTCATTTTTGTCTGCCTAGAATTCCCTTGGAATGCCAATGACGTGTCCCATACTTCATGGCAATCAAATGGTTAAAACAAGCTCATGGCTGCAATAGCTCCAGTATTAGTTTCTATTCTTCAACAGCCTCTGGGCTTCTTGGTAAACGTTATCTAAGTGTCTGTAGAGTCACACAATCACTTTTACCTTGCTTGCTATTTGCACTCCCTCCAGACTTCCTCAGGATGGTGAGTGGGAGCAGATGGAGAGACATTCTTCCCCGATCTGCTCTGCAAAGAATGAACCCAGCTCTGGCTAGGAAAACAAGCAGATTGAGCACTGTTTTTATTCCAGCTTAGTCATAGGAAGTGATCTACATGCCACACTGGCGGTATGCACCTAAATGTGATGATGTCAGAGCCCCATTCTACACATTTCATCATAGTTCAACTTCTCTGAATGCTCAAGGCATGTTTATATGGTGTAATGTCTTTGCAATAAAGTGATAGCGTTACACTATGTTGCAGTTCTATTTTCTCATCACCTCATTGAGTGTTTCTTCCTGCTGCTGTGAAGGGATTGAAGCCTACGATAATTTTTGTTTGATTGCAATAAAGTTAAATGAAAAAAACATAGAATTTAAAAAATAAAATTCAGTAAAATAAACAACAAAATAAATAAATAAAAGCCCTCTGTCCCCAAGTATACAAACAAATGTGCAATCCTCATTTACACATGCATATACGTTGTACATGCACAATGCATATTAGCTATCGCAACCCAAGCTGGGTTGAGCAGAATAAATGTCGGGGTAATAATTATTGTCAACTCTAAACTGATGAGCTGTAGAGGTAATCCATTGTTTATGGAAAATTGTTTTGCCCTTTTGCAAGTGCACACAATTTTAGGATATTTGGTATCTTTACTCTAAGCAATCCCATCTTTTAAATATTACAGAAATTGGAAAATATATTAAATTTCTGTACATTAAAATTGAGTGTATTTTTTTTATTGAAAATATGGGTTTGAAAAAAACAAAGTTGTGCAAATATCACAACTGCCCAATTTTTTTTTACAGGTTCTCTGCTTTCACAAAATATGTAATGCTTTCTGGATTTTAAGTACTCTGTAGGCCAAATGCGCATATTTTAACATTTGTACAAAAGGTGGTTGGTAGCTAGGTCTTAGGGAAGCAGGTCCCGCTCTCCTTCACACCCAAAAGTGCCAGTTTCTTGCTGGTGGTTCTTCAATAGTAATGTGATATTTTTGTTTTTCAAAGGCTAGTGTGTGTGTGTGTGTGTGTGTGTGTGTGTGTGTGTGTGTGTGTGTATGTATGTGTATATGTATATATATGTATATATATATATATGTGTGTGTGTATATATATATATATATATATATATATATATATATATATATATATATATAGATTTTTTTTTTCTCCCACCACTCTCGCACTTACAATTTACTTTTAGGCCGGATAAGTTATTACTTGATTGCTTACAAAATTTTATTTTTTTTTATTTTTTGAAGATGACACTTATTTTACCTGATTGCCATTGTTGCAGTCTGAGATTGTCTGAACATTCTAAGTAGAAATTACTTTTTTGAAAACTGGAATAAAATCATCTTTAAGAGAATTAAAGCGCAAAAAAAAACTTGTCTGTAGCTAGGAAATCATGATTGCACTGTACTTTGCAGTAATAGTATGAAAGATGATATGCACTTATGGATTTTAGTGAAGGTGATAGTAGGATGACTAGATTTGCATATACACCCACTCCAATATAATTTGCTCACGCCAGTCACTTTAGTCTGTCCATGTTATCATAATGTTCTTTTTCGCTTCCTATTTAAATATTGAAAATGTACAACATCTAAAATATAAAAGTCAAGTTCCACTGAACACATTTTTCTTGGGATAACTTTTTTTTTTTTATACATTGATGCTCTAGGCTCTCTCCTTCCAATTCTCTCTACGGTGGGAACCTGCTGTAGGGCTAAATGGCCAAGTACTGACAGAACACAAAAAGATAAAAGATACAAATGCCCTCTTTCTGTTTTTTTATGGAACCCATTAGGGAGCACCCTACTAGTTAGGAACTGAGTATAGTTAGTGGCTTAGATGAACAGATGTTTTTGTTTGTTTTATGCTAGGCTTCATTCACACTTGTACGAGTGCCTCTGTGACACAACTTTAACACAACTTTGGATGGGTGCAACTTGTATACAGCTTTGGCTTTCATTATTGATAATGAACAATTGTTGCACAACTGTTCCATGTGTAACATTCAGGTGCATCTTTAATACGACTTTTGAGAGTTTATATAGAAGTCTATGGCACTCAAGTTGCATGAAAAGTTGTAACAAAGCAGTGCATGAACTACTCTGAGATCATTACAACTTTAAGTTGTACTTTTTTGAATGGTTGTCATTAAATTCTGGTGTACGACTTATCATGCAACATTAGTGTCCAAAGACGTATTACAAACTGCACAAGTGTGAATTACTGTACAAAGCCCCACTATTTTACTATATTGTGAACTAGTAAGGTGTTCAAGTCCCTCTTCTAATTCACTTTATACATGAAGCACTGACCTGACAACAATGGGGGGATATTATAGAAGGTTCAAGGACCAGTAACACAATCTGTCATCTTGCATTAAGGTGTGTTCTGTTAATGGGCTGGCAGCACACCTTACTGCAGATAAAAAGGATGTCCCTCCTTGTGTTAGTAAAGGGTGCCTTGCCCACTATGTATCAAAACCAATATCTCTGTATAACTCCAAAGAAAAGTAAACCTTTGACCCTTGAAAGTACAAGTGTCATAAACCTTTTCTACAATCCTTCCCCAAATCTAAAATTCTTCTTTTACTGCAAATTCCCCAAATAAAGTTCAAAAGGTCCACAAAATGTCCACACTATTCAATCTTCCAAACGTGAGAAATATCCAATTCGTCACTTCAAATCCAAAATACCTCAAAAAAATATAAACTGAATATAGTGCATTATCTTTCAAATAGTACAATACTCTGTGATGTCATGCAAACACTCGTGACAAAAAAGGCCAAAAAAAAATAATTTATCAATATAAATATATATAAATGAAATAAAGTATATCCCAAATTCTAAATCTCACAAATAATGCAAATATACAATGTAGATGAAGTCAACCCACCTATATACCCCCACTCGTGAGGTGAATAAAGTTCACAAAAACTAAACTCGTGATAAAGTGTATTAATCACTCCAACAGGTGAAATTCACAGCAAATCCAACAATACAACTAGTGATTAGGTGCACTAGTCCGACCGGTGCCACCACTCTGGTAGGATAACCTGCTATTACCCTCTTATAGCTTGCAAAGGCGTTTCAACACTCCAAGGTGATAAACAACTTTCCTCTTATGGATATGTCCAATGAAATCTTCCCCGCTCCTCATATGGCAGAGAAGATAAGATGATCCCTCGAGAAGAAGTCGGAAGTGACGAAACGCGTTAGAGACGTGAAGTCAGACGCAAAACCGGAAGGAGCAGCGCAGCCACCTTTTGATGTTGGTGTAACGGACCGCCTGACAGCACCTCTATCAGTCCCCCGGTAGAGCCTCCCCAGAGTGCGGAGTCTTAAGCACCGGAGCACTTGTTCACCAGGGCCCCTGATGGTGGGGATGGACCTGGAGCGCTCCGGTACCAGGTCGCAACTACCAGGTATCTCCAACAGGGGTAGAGGAGTCTGACAGGGGCTCCAGAGAGCTAGGAGTCTGATGTAAGGGAGCCTAGTGATCCCTGCGGGATGGGTGGATGGATGAGCTAAATCAGAGTCATGCAGGCCGGGTCGGTAACTAGCGGATCGGTAAGGTACAAAACGGTAGGCAAAGGATAGTCAGGTCACATGCAGGGTCAATACCAGGAGGTCAGATCTAAACTGGAACATCCAGGAGCAGAGTCAGGCAAGCCAAGGGGTCAGGACGGGAGAAGGCAACAAGGTCTAAACAATCCAGATCAGAAGTACTCACACACAGGTAACAGGATACAAAGACCATTCGGCAACAAGTGTCTGTGCAGGGCTAGTTTAAATAGCCCGCCCTGCATCTGACAGGCGTAGCCTGGGTCCCAGTGCCTGCCTAGTACTGTCCAGACGACTGGTGCGCCTGGGTCCTAGTGCCCTGCCACCTATACGTCTCGGCAGACACCTACGCATGTGTAGACCCATGCATCGCGATGGTTCCTGACAGTTGGATTTTGAATAGGATGGACGTTTGTATCTACCTAACTGTAAGCAGTTAATAAATTTTGTGTTATTCATTTACTCCACTGAGTCTTATCTTCTCTGCCATATGAGGAGCGGGGAAGATTTCATTGGGCATATCCATAAGAGGAAAGTTGTTTATCACCTTGGAGTGCTGAAACTCCTTTGCAAGCTATAAGAGGGTAATAGCAGGTTATCCTACCAGAGTGGTGGCACCGTTCGGACTAGTGCACCTAATCACTATTTGTATTGTTGGATTTGCTGTGAATTTCACCTGTTGGAGTGATTAATACACTTTATCACGAGTTTAGTTTTTGTGAACTTTATTCACCTCACAAGTGGGGGTATATAGGTGGGTTGACTTCATCTACATTGTATATTTGCATTATTTGTGAGATTTAGAATTTGGGATATACTTTTTCATTTATATATATTTATAATTTTTTTTTTTTTTGGCCTTTTTTTGTTACGAGTGTTTGCATGACATCACAGAGTATTGGACTATTTGAAAGATAATGCACTATATTCAGTTTATATTTTTTCGAGGTATCTTGGATTTGAAGTGACGAATTGGATATTTCTCACGTTTGGAAGATTGAATAGTGTGGACATTTTGTGGACCTTTTCAACTTTATTTCTGGAATTTGTAGTAAAAGAAGAATTTTAGATTTGGGGAAGGATTGTAGAAAAGGTTTATGACATTTTGCCCACTATGTAGTTATTGTGTAGGTGTGCTGTTCTAAATGACTAACGCTGCAACACTGATCATGTATTAATGTGCATTTTGTTTCAGGAGAAACAGGTAAGTTGCACTCCTGCTATAATAGACCTGTTGCCATTTGTGTTGTTAAATCACACCAGGCCCATCACTGCAGGAGTGCAACATGTAAGAGATGAATATAAGTGCTACAGCCCATGTGTGTATACAGTGTGTGTATGTATATATATATACAGTGGGGATCGAAAGTTTGGGCACCCCAGCTAAAAATGTGTATTAATGTGCATAAAGAAGCCAAGGAAAGATGGAAAAATCTCCAAAAGGCATCAAATTACAGATTAGACATTCTTATAATATGTCAACAAAAGTTAGATTTTATTCCATCATTTACACTTTCAAAATAACAGAAAACAAAAAAATGGCGTCTGCAAAAGTTTGGGCACCCTGCAGAGTTAATATCTTGTACTGCCCCCTTTGGCAAGTATCGCAGCTTGTAAACGCTTTTTGTAGCCAGCCAAGAGTCTTCCAATTCTTGTTTGAGGTATCTTTGCCCATTCTTCCTTACAAAAGTCTTCCAGTTCTTTGAGATTTCTGGGCTGTCTGTCACGCACTGCTCTTTTAAGGTCTAGCCATAGATTTTCAATTATGTTGAGGTCAGGAGATTGTGAAGGCCATGGCAAAACCTTCAGTTTACGCCTCTTGATGTAATTCCCCGTGGATTTCGAGGTGTGTTTAGGATCATTATCCATTTGTAGAAGCCATCCTCTCTTTAACTTCAGCTTGTTCACAGATGGCATCAAGTTACCATCCAAAATTTGCTGACATTTTATTGAATCCATTTTTCCTTCTACTCGTGAGATGTTCCCTGTGCCACTGGCTGCAACACAACCCCAAAGCATGATTGATCCAACCCTATGCTTAACAGTTGGACAGAGGTCACTATATATATATATATATATATATATATATATATATATATATATATATATATACACGCACACACATATGCACACACACGCACACACATATGCACACACACACATATGCACACACACGTATATGTGTGTGCGTGTGTGTGCGTATATATATATATATATATATATATATATATATATATTGTGACAGTATGGATGGAAGATATGTGTCACCTCGCATGAGGTCATACTGTGAGGTGTAAGGTGGAGTCCACTCTGGGTTTTCGGGGCCACAATGGCAGAGGTGGTTCCGAACCAGAGTTTGAACTCCACTAATGACCACCAACAGGTGATACAAAAAGGGCAGGGCTGGAGCAAGGAGTCGCTCGTGGCCTGGGACTCAGAGAGGTATTCTGAGAGAGCTGTGTGTATGGACTATACCTACAAGAAAAGGTTTGCTGTTGTTTTGGTGACAGGGAGAAGCCCTTCACCTCTGAGAGAGGAATCATCTTCTGTTTAGTTAGTGCCTGGATGGCAAGGGTTTATTTTGATGTTTTGCTTGTTTTGATATTTTTGCAAACCTTTTTAATAAAACTGACAACCAGTCAGATTTTGACGAAAGCCTGCTGTGCGGTCTACCTTTGTCCCAGGGAAGGAGATCCCCCATCTGAGCTAACCCCACAATATATATATATATATATATATATATATATATATATATATATATATATATATATATATTCTACGTACATGAAATATTTTACAGTTATTTTCTTGCTGAATGTAAAGAGAAGCATTTCAAAGGACATCATCACAACAGTACAATTTCGCACAGCTGAGTGAAATACTATGATTATCAAGAAGCCAGTTGTACTCTGGTAACTGGTGCAGGCTGATAAGATATATCTTTACAGGAGTTCAATACCAATATTTCTAGCTGTACAGTGGCTTTATGATATTGACAGGAGCACATAGATTTTCCAAGTTAATAAAAGATAGCTGGTGTTTCATCTGAATTATGCTGGTATATAGCCATAAAACTAACCAACCAGCATGCAAACTTGCCAATAAATGTTACTACATATAATAATTTATAGCTAAAGTGATCTTGACCTGGCTTAAAGGTAAGAAGATTACAGTATCCCTTTTGAAGCTCTTTGCATCCTTGGCCAAGGTTGTATACAGGGTATCCTAGTTAGATAGGATAGAATCTTATCTATCTATCTCTGACCCTTGGCGATTGCACGGACCGTCACTCATAAGCGACTTTTTCCATGAATTCTCTTAGCAACTATTTTTACAGGGTAGGTTTCCAGGTCTTTCCCCAACCCCTACCATGCAGGAGATCCCGCGTGGCCAGGGATGAAACTAGGACAATTTAGACAGGAGCCAATTAACCTACCAGCATGTCTTTGGAGTGTGGGAGGAAACCGGAGCACCCGGAGAAAACCCACGCAAGCACAGGTGGAACATGCAAACTCCATGCAGGAGGCACCATGGTCGGGAATCGAACCCATGACCCATTTACTGCAAGGCAGATGTGCAAACCACTAAGCCACTGTGCCGCCCATCTAGTTAAGATTAAAGTGGTTCTAAAGGCTCAAGGTTTTTTTTTTTTTTTTTTTTTAGCCAAACGCTCCCACTGCTGTCAATCCCAGCCAGTAATACAAAGAGAAGAGAGAGAGGGTGGGGTCGAGCTGCAGCCCCATGTGTGAATGGACATATGGAGCAGCGGGTGCCCCCATAGCAAGCTGCTTCCTATGGGGGCACCCGACAGGAGGGAGGGACCAGGAGGCAGGGGTCCCAAGAAGAGGAGGATCGGGTCTGCTCTGTGCAAAACCAGTATAAGTATAGACCAATAAGTATAGACATGTTTGTTGTTTTTTTTCTTTAAGCAGTTCCCCTTTCCAGGAGGACAGTAATTCAACTGTTAAATACCAGAACCTCAGTGGGTACTGAAGGTTGTGGCTTGGCATGGCCTAATCTAAATGTGGAGAGAAAATAGAACCCACAAGGAACAGGGACTGATTTCAATGCTTACATACAACCACAAGGTACCTTTTTCTTCAGCAGCATTGTTACCACTATCTAAGCTTGGTTAGGTTTACTTTAAGAAATGTATATAGAAAAAGTGCAGCGCTAAAAATATTCGGACAGATTTTTGGTAGCAATGTTCATAAATAGGTAATGAGTCCACAATGTAAGAGCTCAAGGTGATATATTAATCCCACGGTCGTGGTTTGAATAAAACTCGGTGAGGGGCAGGGTATGTATAAAATGCGCACTCACCGGCAGCGCAAAGAAAATGCGCAATGTATCAGCAAAATGGAGGTCTGCCGGGGGGTCCTTTTCAGGATGCAACTGGAGCCAACCTAGGGTGGATGGGCATCGTCTAGGTCAGGGGTCTGCAACCTTTAAGACATAAAGAGCCACTTGGACCCGTTTCCGAAGGGAAAAAAAAGACTGGGAGCCGCAAAACCATTGCAACATTTATAACAAATCCGACACTGCATATATTGCAAAAAGCACTCTGGTCATGAAGGGGGTTTAAGGGCCCAGTAAGCAAAGGGTTAATCAGGGCCACAGTGTATCTTCATAATCACAATCATAGCCTTAGGTCAGTGGTGGGCAACCTTTTTTTTCGACTGAGCCAAATCTCGCCAAAACCACGATTGAAATTTATTTTGACAGCCACATTTTTAAAACTGAAAATACATCCCCCATATAGTAATTCATCCCCCATATAGTAATTCATCCCCCATAGTAATTCATCCCCCATATAGTAATTCATCCCCCATATAGTAATTCATCCCCCATAGTAATTCATCCCCCACATAGTAATTCATCCCCCATATAGTAATTCATCCCCCATATAGTAATTCATCCCCCATATAGTAATTCATCCCCCATATAGTAATTCATCCCCCATATAGTAATTCTTCCCCCATATAGTAATTCTTCCCCCATATAGTAATTCATCCCCCATAGTAATTCATCCCCCATATAGTAATTCATCCCCCATATAGTAATTCATCCCCCATATAGTAATTCATCCCCCATATAGTAATTCATCCCCCATATAGTAATTCTTCCCCCATAGTAATTCATCCCCCATATAGTAATTCTTCCCCCATAGTAATTCATCCCCCACATAGTAATTCATCCCCCATATAGTAATTCTTCCCCCATAGTAATTCATTCCCCATAGTAATTCATCCCCCACATAGTAATTCATCCCCCACATAGTAATTCATCCCCCATATTGTCTCAATTCACTTACCTTTGCTCCGCGCGTTCCTCTCGCTGTGTTCCCGCGCCGTTCTGGTCTTCAGGGCGGACTGAGAGAGGAGTTCGTCACTCTGCCCCGCCTACATCCTGGCTGCCCCACCTACATCCTGACAGCCAATGTTCCACGCTCCGCGGGCCGGATTTTTGAGGAGGGAGGGGAGCGGGCGCCCGGCACACAGAAGAGCCGCATGTGGCTCGCGATCTGCGGCTTGCCGACCACCTGGTGGGCAGTGTGCTCCGGAGCCGCAGCAAAGATGAAAAAGAGCCGCATGCGGCTCTGGAGCCGCGGGTTGCCGACACCCGGTCTAGGTAGATGTTCTCAAAAACGGAGGTCCACTTTAAGGACACAGGTGCAGCCTCTTCAGTACCATGGAATAGTCACCAGGGGGAGCTCTGGGGGATTAAATTCTCAAAGCAGAGCAACAAATGGAAATACCCATAGTGTAGTATTGTCAGAAAAATTTAATGAAGGAAGTTATGCAGTAGCAAACATATATAGAAATCCTCATACATGTAAATGCTGAACATGTGCCAAAGGCTGTATCAAAGCAGTAGGCAGGAATATTGCAGCAAACAAGTTGTTATGAGCACTAACCAGATGGTGATCAAATGTGGCCACCGGATCTCCGTGACCCGATGGCGTGACGTCAAAGCTTGCAGGCTCCTCCAAGACGCGTTTCGTACACTAGTACGTCTTCAGAAGGGGTGTGCCAACTTAAAGTTATCACTCTGGAACAATATAGGAACATATACAGAAATACAATTTCAGAACCTACAATGTGTCCTATAATAATAGTCTTCTTTATAATGAAAGCAGCCAAAGATATCAAGATAAAATGAATACCCCACAAAGAATTAAAATCAAAACCATTTTTTGCTCCAATATTCTTTAAATCTGGAGATTTTCCTGCAGCACTTCTTTACCTCCATTAATTATCCTCAGTTTGGCCACCAACATTCAACCTACTTTCTTTGAGTATAGGATGTCCTAGACCTTCCCCCCCCCCCCCCAGCTTGTGACTGGATGAGGAAAAAGAAGCAGCTCAGTGATGAGCTCATCCGTCACTCTGCTTTCTCCTCCTATCAGCATGCTTCATGTCAAGACATAAACTGATTGTAAACATAAACTTGTGCTGCTTCTTCCTCTCACACTCCAGTCCTCCAGCAGGAGGTTAACAGGTCAGATTCTGGTATCTACACTGCATGGATTACAAAAATACTTTTTAATAGTCTATGAATGATTACAGAGCTGTATTCATGTGTATTTTATATCTGCCTAGAGTTCAGCTGAAACTTAATTTTTTTTAGCAGTGTACTCTTCAACTTCATATTTGCTGAAGATTTTAACATTGGATTTAAAAGGTTAGTTCAGGTGAGAAATGTAAGAGCTGCCACTGCTAACTTGTTTGCTTCATATGTCACTGACCCAGAACACTGCCAGCGTACTTGTTTTGCTCAGTGACTCCCTAAGTAATGATGCAAGGACGAAAGATTCTGGGGGCTGAGGAGGAAGTATTACTCACCTGTGTGCCTAGTCAGTGCATCTAAAAGGTCTTATTGTAAGCACATGCCTCTCCAAATCCTACAAGAGACTAAGTATAAGAAGGTTCTGCCATAGACCTCTTTGGGAAAATGTCATTGACATGCGTATATAAAAACACAAAAGTATGAGGCTTTTTATGATCAGAGTAATTGATCTGTGGGATTCCATGCTTCTCTATCTACCTTTCACAAGACCTCTACATTCCTTAATGCTTTAATTTAGCTCCAATTGTTCATTGATACTTGAGTAATTGGACACACGGTACCCGCTGTCTGGCATGCTGATAATTTTCTGAGTGGAGCTCTTCCCCTGGCACCTCCATTTCCTCTTCTACCCTACTGGTTCCCTCTACCTTTTCCTCTTCCTCTTCTTCTTCTCTATTTTTTTCTTCTGCTTCTTTGCTTCACCTTGTAACTGTATTGCCTAAACCCGTCTACCACAATATGATGTCTTCGAGTAAATTCAATGGTGTAAATCTCGATTGTTCACATCCTTATATCCGTATTATCAGCCGGAGAGCTTTGATAAACATTAAAAAACTGTTACAGTATTGGATACTGACTTAGTGACGCTCTTTGTCTTTTGATCTTGGATGTATAATGTATGGATATATTTTGATTCCTGTACCCTAGTTAGAAGGGTTTTATAAGAGAATCTTACCCAATGGACTGCAATTTTACATTATTATATATTAGATATAAAATGAGAATGTTATGTCATATTGCAAGACTGTTGATATACACCAGTGGTCTTCAAACTGTGGTCCTTTTGCTTGCCTTTATCTGGCCTTTGGGCCACTATTCCAGCCACCAACACCAACAATGGGGCACTATTCCTCACACTGATAGCAATGTGGGGCACAATTCCTCCCAATGCTACCAATGAGGGGCACTATTCCTCCCACTGACACCAATGATGGCACTGTTTATCACCACTAACACCAGGACATTTTCTACTCCCAAAAGCCACAGTCCAACCCTCCTACAGTTGCAAGAAAAAGTATGTGAACCCCTTGGGATTACGTGGAGTTTTGCATGAATTGGGCATAAAATGTGCTCTGAACGTCATCTAAGTCACAACAATAGAAGAACACAGTCTGCTGAACATAATACTACACAAACATTAGATGTTGCCATGGTTTAATTGCACATAACATGTAAACATTCACAGTGCAGGGAGGAAAAACTATGTGAGGCCCTAGCTTAATGACTTCTCCCAGAGCTAATTGGAGCCAGGAGTGAGCCAACCTTGACTCCAATCAGTGTGATGATATTGGATGTGTTGCTGACAGCTGTCCTGCCCTTAAAAAACACACACCTGTTTTGGGTTTACTGGTTTCAAGAAGCACTGTCTGATGTGAACCATGCCTCGCAGAAAAGAGTTCTCAGAAGACCTACGATCAAGAATTGTTGACTTGCATGAAGCTGGAAAGGGTTACAAAAGTATCTCCAAAAGCCTTGATGTTCATGTCTCCACGGTAAGACAGACTGTCTACAAATGGAGAAAGTTTAGCACTGTTGCTACTCTCCCTAGGCGTGGTCGTCCTGTAAAAATTACTGCAAGAGCACAGCGCAGAATGCTGCATGAGGTAAAGAAGAATCCCAGAGTGTCAGCTAAAGACCTACAGAAATCTCTGGCACATGCTAACATTTTTGTTGACACATCTACAATAAGGAAAACATTAAACAAGAATGGAGTACATGGGAGGACACCACGGAGGAAGCCATTGCTGTCCAAAAAATATATTGCAGCACGTTTGAAGTTTGCAAAAGAGCACCTGGATGTTCCACAGCACTACTGGTAAAATATACTGTGGACAGATGAAACCAAGACTGAGTTGTTTGGGAAGAACACACAACACTATGTGTGGAGAAAAAAGGCACAGCACACCAACATCAAAACCTCATCCCCACTGTGAAACATGGCGGAGGGAGCATCATGGTTTGGGGCTGCTTTGCTGCCTCAGGGCCTGGACGGATTGTTGTCATTGATGGGAAAATGAATTCCAGAGTTTATCAAGACATTTTGCAGGAAAACGTACGACCATCTGTCCGCCAACTGAAGCTCCGCAGAGGATGGGTGATGCAACAGGACAATGACCCAAAGCATACAAGTAATTCAACAAAACAATGGCTGCAACAGTACAGAATACGCCTTCTGGAGTGGCCCATTCAGAGTCCTGACCTCAACCCGATTGAAATGCTGTGGCATGACCTTAAGAGAGCGATTCACACCAGACATCCCAAGAATATTGCTACACTGAAACAGGTTTGTGAAGAGGAGTGGTCCAAAATGACTCCAGATCGTTGTGCAGGTCTGATCTGCAACTACAGGAAACGTTTGGTTGAGGTTATTGCTGCCAAAGGAGGGTCAACCAGTTATTAAGTCCAAAGGTTCACATACTTTTTCCTCCTTGCACTGTGAATGTTTACATGTTATGTGCAATTAAACCATGGCAACATCTAATGTTTGTCTAGTATTATGTTCAGCAGACTGTGTTCTTCTATTGTTGTGACTTAGATGACGTTCAGAGCACATTTTATGCCCATTTCAGCAAAACTCCACGTAATCCCAAGGGGTTCACATACTTTTTCTTGCAACTGTATATAGTCTGAAGGATAGTAAACTGACCCTTTGTTCAGAAAGTTTGGAGACCTCTGATCTACACTTGTTGTATATTGAAAATGATACAATGTACACATAGTGTATTCTTTCAATGAGAATGTAATGAAACAGAAATTTTCTAATAACACAGACCACAGATGAACAGAAACCAGCTTCCACAGCCTAATTTATGCAGGTCTGGGTAGTGTTGATCTCCTTTCCAGGTATAAGGTCTATAACATAGATGTACTAAAGAGAATAAGGGCTACTCTAGGCACAAAGCTATCAAGTTTTTATATTTCATTTTGCTCTAATGAATGTCACTACAGAAAGTCATGATCTTAGTAAACAACAATACAGGCAGTCCCCGGGATAGGTTCTGTAGGTTTGTTCTTTAAGTTGAATATGTATGTAAGTTAGAACAGGTACATTTTTTTTAAGTGTAACTCCAGCTAAAAATTATTTATAAGCTTTGGATAGGAGAGGGAAGGGTTAAATGGCCACGCAGTAATACAGAATTGCTGACGGGTCCGCTGGACAGTAGGCGCAGCATGCGGTGAGCAGCAAGATGTCCGCCAAGCTGATTCCAGGACCAGCGTGACATGATGTTGCCTCTGTTCTTAAATATGTAAAATCAAACACAACAAACACTTTACTCCTGCGCTAGGAAAGGACTCAGTAGACCCAATGGGAATGTTCTGGAATTTTCTGGAATATGCACTGCTTGCTGCCCTCAACAGACCGGGGTGGTCTGAATACACTGGATACAAATGGAGAAACAGAAAAAGGGCGCACCGACCTAGTGCATTATCGTTTAAAATAATTTATTAAAGAAACAAAAATAGGTATCATACTCACAATGGACATAATAACACAGGCATGTCAAACTGAACAAGATGTATGATCCAAACAACATCCTGAGTCCATAGGATGGAACCCTGGATGACCAACTGGCTAACGCGTTTCCACAACACAACCTCTTCCTCAGAGCCAGCACTACAGGAGTCTGCACTTCTCTTTATATAAGTTATACCATGTTGCAGGACTCTGACAAACAAACCAAGGTCAGCTGGACGTGGAGAAGCTCTCATGTGTCCTGGCTGTCAGATTCAGTAAGGGCAGCCAATGGGAGTGCAGACTGTCAGGAATGGACTTGCCAATAACGGTGGGACTCACCTGCCTTGTGGGCTGCAGTACCAGGGCTGGCCAGCGGGTGCTCTCAGCAACCAGAGACTCACCCCTGCAGTCAGCCAAAACACCTGAAGCTGATTGCAGGGGTTGTATTTAAGGAATGGCCAGACTCACAGTCAGGGCCTTGGTGTGTGTTTTTCCATGGGCACCTGTATCTTGTAACCTGCATTCCTGTTCCCGTTTCTGCCTGACTTGTTGCCGACCCTGCCTGATCCTGACCTCTGCTGACTTCTCCTGTTTGATCCCTTGCTTGTGACCCTGACCATTCTCTCCACCTGCTCCTCCTGTACCTACCTGCCCGATAGATATCGACCCGGCCTGCCTGACTACGTTGTGCTCTATATGTGTATGTACCTGTGTATCTATATCAGTTTAGGTTTGGGTTTGTTTCACCTTGTTGTATGTATTTGTGTTGGCTTGGGGTTTGGTGCACTGCGTTTTTATATTTGTATTGTTAGTCTCAGTAAATTATATTATTTACTATATCTGAAGCCTACGTTTCCCTGTGTCAGTCCACACACTTCTGGTCACACCCCTGACACAGACTCCTGTAGTGTTGGCTCTGACGAAGAGGTTGTGTCCTCGAAACGCGTTAGCCAGTTGGTCATCCAGGGTTCCATGGGCCCCTGTATCTTGTAACCTGCATTCCTGTTCCTGTTTCTGCCTGACTTGTTGCCGACCCTGCCTGATACTGACCTCTGCTGACTTCTCCTGTTTGATCCCCGGCTTGTGACCCTGACCATTCTCTCCGCCTGCTCCTCCTGTACCTACCTGCCCGATAGTTATCGACCCGGCCTGCCTGACTACGTTGTGCTCTATATGTGTATGTACCTGTGTATTGTTCTCAGATGTTGTTTGGATCATACATCTTGTTCAGTTTGACATGCCTGTGTTATGTCCATTGTGAGTATGATACCTATTTTTGTTTTTTTAATAAATTATTTTAAACGATAATGCACTAGGTCGGTGCGCCTTCTTTCTGTTTCTCCATTTGTATCTTAAATATGTAAGTTGGATGTTTGTTTGTAACTCGGGGACTCCCTGTATCTTCATTGTACAGTATAGGACATAGGCAAAGTACTCACAGTCTCTGGGTTACAGACTCAGTTTTTTGTTAGTGTCCTAAAGGGATGGACACCTTCTTCTCCCCTGCGGAGAAATTGCTCTTAACTTGTTACTTACTGTATTTTTTTATCTTCAGAGTCTTCAACTTTTCAGTCACTTCCTTCACTGCATTCTAATATTGAAAATCGAAGCAGTGCACCCGAATCAGTGCAACCTTCCACCTAATCATTTTATGTTCCAATGCTAGCATCCTCTTCTTTTCCTTAAAGGTTGTTCTTTCTGCTATAACTTCTTATTCTTCTATTTCTTCTGTTCCCCTCTAATACGTGAATCTTGCATCTTACTGATGCTTTATTAATGTAAATTCTAAATATGAATGCCCCCTATACCCTAAGGCAGTCCAGCTGAGTGAGAAGCCTGGAATTTATATTTACTTTTTACTATACTAAGCACCCGTGAAGTTAGTCAGAAGAGAAATGCTGAATTAAGTCATAATCTTTCAAATGCCATCAATCTTTGTTGCTAGCTATAGGGTAGGAATAACTTATTTTTCCAGGATTGCGTTTTTTCTTTTATTCTTTCCTTTTTTTTTTTTTTTTTGCAATGAATCAGACGGAGATGATGTTCAGAATTGATGCTGACTCTTAGGGGTCAGGTGACACACTAAATGCATTTCGTATCACATTTCCAACATGTCTTGGTTCAGAGATTCCAGTGTGCATCTTTTTTTCATCTGTGTTATTGCATGGAAGGGAAGCTTAGTAGCCAGACTGTATTTCAGCATTCAGTAAATGAATGCAAAGTCTTCTTCTGATACAAATGAGAGACACAGCCTCACATAGGTCATTTTTATTTAGAGGCCAATAAAGTTTGATTTGTGTCAGCAGCTATGACAGACTTCTTACGCTCAAAGTAACTTTTAAAATGAGTTATGAATAATGGAAAACAAACAGTGATGTCTAAGCAGGAATAGTGGAGGATAATGGTTTTGAGGACAAAATAGGTTTAAAAAAAAAAACAAAACCCTTCCCACTGAAACTAGAAAATCTAGACTTTTTTTAGTTTTTAAATAGCCTCCAGTACGGTTATGCAGGAAAATAGAAAACATCCTCGCAATATGAAATTTGTTGACATTTAACTAGTTGCCGACCGCAGATAGCCGAATGACGGCTGCACTGCGGCCGGCCAGTTCTGGGTGGACGTCATATGATGTCCTCCCAGAACGCGCTCTCCTGCGCGCCCCAGGGGGCGCGCACCCGGCGATCTCCATGATCAGTGCCCTGATGATCGGTGCCCAGCAGTGCCGCCCACAAGTTCCGCCCACCTGTGCCCAGCAGTGCGCCCACTAGCTCCGCCCACCTGTGCCCAGCAGATCACCCACCTGTGCCCAGCAGTGCACCCACCTGTGCCACTCTGCAGTGTCACACACCTGTGCCCAGAAGTGCCACCTACCTGTGCCACCCACCTGTGCCCATCCACCAGTGCCACCCACCAGTGCAGTGCTGCCAGTCAGTGCCACCAGTCAGTGCCCAGCGGTTGTGCCAGTCAGTGCCCAGCAGTGATGCCAGTCAGTGCCGTCTCAGTACCCATCATCAGTGTCAGCTATCAGTGCCGCCTATCAGTGCTGCATATTAGTGCCGCCTATCCGTGGCACCTCATTAGTGCTGCCTATCAGTGCCGCCTATCCGTGCCACCTCAGTGCTGCCTATCAGTGCCCATCAGTGCCGCCTATCAGTGCCCATCAGTGCTGCCTCATCAACGCACATCAGTGAAGGAGAAAAAATACCTGTTTGAAAAATTTTATAATAGAAACAAATAACCTTTTTTTTTTTTTTTTCCAATTTTTTGCAATTTTTATTTATAGCGCAAAAAGTAAAGTGCCCAGTGGCGATTAAATACCACCAAAAGAAAGCTCTATTTGTGAGAAAAAAATGATCTAAATTTCATATGGGTACAATGTTGCATGACCGCACAGTTGTCAATCAAAGTGTGGCAGCGCTGAAAGCTGAAAATTGGCCTGGTAAATAAGGGGATATAAGTGCACGGTAGGCAAGGGGTTAATTTCGTAGGACTCTTTGACACTGGTGGCCAGGAATGGGGTGAAGGGCAGTTAACACAGGCTATTATTTTACTGCCAAACAACAAAAGAGAAAAATTCCCAGCTCAGCTTGCCAACCAGCCTGCAAACAAACCAAAATAACCTGTCTAACAGGGGTTTAGTTTGCACACATTTGCAAATACATGTGTAAGCTACAGAGCCTCGTCACGGCACCCCAATGTTCTGTAGTACAATTTGGAGAGATAGGAACCAGAACTATACATTTTCATTCAATGACAACCAATTAGCAATCATTTTTTCATTGTTAACTGCTTTAAAAAGATAACAATTCTAGGTATCTATACTTTGAATATCATCATTGGACTTGTTAGGTAAGCCTACAAGTGCCTTTGTCAGGATCAGAACATACATACGAGCTTTTGTCAGTCTCAGAGCAATACATTTGTTTTTTTATTGAAAGCACTGCGAAGAAACACATTGCTGTAATGGTTCATGAGCAGCTTCTTACTGTAGAATGCGTCGCAAATTCACCTACGCTAGCAGACAACACTGGTTCCTGTAGTAATCTCCTGTGTGCTACTGGAAGTGATTGAGAGGGTCATGAGTTATGCTCAGGGGAGGACTGACCATTTGGAAACTCAGGCATTGCCCGAGGGCTCGGGGTCAGTAGGGGGCCCCATGAGATGCCCCTGGAACCTTTTTCATAGGCTTTTTTGAGTTTGGGCAGGCACACAGGGGCCCTATGATCCCCTATATCCCGGGGGCCCCATAAGTTGTCAGTCTGCCCCTGGTTATGCTGTAGAAGTTAAAGTCAGTGGTGTCGCTTGGTGCGGTAAAATATGGTGACACCCCCCAATAATTTTTTTTCCCACATATGTGTGCCCCACTGTAGGGCACTGAATGGGCTAGGGGGTTAACATTCACTGTCTTGAAGATAAATGCAGGTGGGGGAAGTAAATTTCACTGCCACTGACCTCCACCCCCCACCTGCATTGGTGGTCATGGCAATGTTAACCCCTTTCTCAATTTCAGCCTGCTCCAGTCCCATTCCCCTACGTTCTATGCTCTGGCGTTGGACAGGGAGCAGGAGCAATGATATCCAATCCAGCCGGATGGGCTTACCTCAGCACACACTCGCTCCTGGTCAGCTCTCTTCTCCCTTTTCTAGAAGTGCAGGTGGGCAGACAGGCAAGTGGGCGAGCGAGCAGACGTAGACAGGCAGGAGGGCAGGCAGTGCAGGTGGGCAACCGAGTGGATGGATAAGGCATGGGGGCGGGCTGGATCTCACAAACTGGCAGCACCCCATCCTACCCACTCAAGTAGCCTACACTGAGAGAAGGAGATCCAGTCTTGCAGCTGGAGAGAGGGGGGAGTGAAATCCTCCCTCCAGTACCTATCGGGACCCCTTGTCCCGGACCTGGTGTCACCCATCTGGCGGATGTCACCCTGGTGCGGTGTGCACCCCCTGCATCCCCATAGCAATGCCACTGGTTAAAATGCCACCTTATGTGCCATTGATAGCCCCTGCGTGGGCGTACCTTTTGCCCTGTTGGCGTTAGAGCACTGTTTTTTCTTTTTTTTCTTTTGCATTTTTTTTTATCTCTGTGCAATTGATAGCTCCTGTGTGGGCGTGTTTTATTGCCTCTGTTTTATAATGTTTAAAAATTAATAAAAACCATTGGAATAGAAAAAAAATATATACTGTGTACAGTATGTGAACATTACCTTGTAAAACAACCCATTCAGTTTAAAAAAGAAATGTAAGGCAAAACATTTTTGCATAGAGATTTATTTATTACAGGTTCTTATACGGCGCAGATAATTCACACAGATATATATATATATATATATATATATATATATATATTCACATCAGCCCCTTGCCCTCAAGGAGCTTACAATCTGAAGTTCTTATCTTACATACACCTATTGGGGCCAATTTTAACACCAGGAACCAATTTACCCACCAGCATGTCTTTGGAGTGCAAAGGTACTGAAGTACCCCTAGGAAGCCCATGCAGGCACAGGGAGAACATGCACACGCCAAGCAGGTTTGGCCGTGGTTGAGATTCGAACCAATGACCCTAGTGCTGCTAGGCGTAAGCACCCAGGTCCCCTGCCAGATTGATAGCCAGTCATTAGGTTTTCAAGAGGCAAATGACCTACTTCAAGAATAAGGAGCCAAAAAATAAAGAAAATAAAAATATAATATTTTCACCTGCAGTAGGAAGTAAGTGAGGGGGGTATTTGCAATTATTTGTTGATTTACTGTTTTAAAAAAAATAAACTTCTGATTGATGGCATTCACACCTCCATAACAGACTGTAAAAAAGAAGGGGGGCTGCAGTGAAAAGGACTGTGCAGGCAACCATTTCCAGTGCGGACTATGGCACATACCCCTTTACATTTTCCTGCAGTTCAGTTACTGTACATTTTGAGCATTTTTAAAGTGTTGATTCTTTACATATACCTATCAGAACACTGATTTACAGCATTTAATACAAAGGGATGAATATTTTTCCCATTTAGTGAATTTATTGGCTGCTGGATAGGAGGTCTTGTCTACTGGTGTACAATAAAACTGATTTGTCTTTTGTTGCTTTCTATTCATCACTGTGTTTTGGGAGAAATATTCACTTGGCTGTATCATAATTTTATTCTTTGTGAAAACTTTTGCAAGTAATTCCCATCGGAGACCAGTAGGATCTCACAATTATCACTTTAAAAAGGAAAGTTATGTTGAATGTATTCATATGGGAACAAAACCTTGTTTTTTCATGATGTTGGTCACAGTCATGTAATAAACAGAGCTCAGTAATTCATAACAGGGTTAGGAAAAATGATCTAGAAAAATGCGCAAATAAGTTACATAACAGAAAATCGGATTTTCTGTTAGGATAATGTTTTTATGATACAAATATGCTTCTATGGCTGTGACTATATATTTATATTTTAATTATGCATTTAATATTAATTATCTAGTAGTGGCATAGAGTTTTTTTTTTTTTGTTTTTTTAACCAGTTGCTTGAAGGTTACAGTCTAAGGTTGCAACATGCATTGCAATGAGCCATGCAGTGATACATACCCAGTAGGACAGGCATGTCAAACTCAAGTCCAAGGATCATCCAAGAAGGTAGTCGCACCATCATTCCTTGGCTCAAATTGAGAGATATAAATGGCAATTTTCAAAAACAAGCTTTTAAGGTGCACATGGAAGGACAATGCACATCGCAAACAAACAAAGGCTTTCCCAGCAACACTTGCCAGTCTGCAAAACAACCAATTTTGGCCCTGTTTCTGCCTTTCACCTCAACCTAGACCTTGTTTGTCTCTCCTTCTGCCCAGAACCATTTCACCAAAAGGAAATTTCCCTTCAATGTATTCAAATTCACAGAGCAGTTACAGCTTTTTTTTTTGGAACACTGTGCAGCACTTTCTTTGTCAGAAGTAATATAGCCTATCAATTGCTTTTAATAGATACCAACGGTAACCATTCATTTACAGTTTGAGGTTGGTACTCTGTACCTGAAGCTTCATTGGGTCAAATGCAGTTAGCGCTTTATCAGGGGCGGACTGACCATTTGGAAACTCTGGCACTGCCCGAGGGCCCGGGGTCAGTAGGGGGCCCCATGAGATGCCCTTTCTACCTTTTTCATAGTCTTTTTTGAGTTTGGGCAAGGACACAGGGGCCCCATGATCCCCTATTGCCCGGGGGCCCCATGAGTTGTCAGTCCGCTCCTGCTCTTCATCATCCATGCCCAAGCAGTAATCGCCTCACTCTTTATTGGCTGGCTTTCTCTCAGTGCGTTTGCTCTTCTGCAACAGTTGCAGAGGAACCAGTAGGATTGCAAAAGTAGGAGCAGAAGGAACACTTAAAATCCAAGAGACCGACTTGACATAGATGCTGTATACAGCTGTGGGTATCTTTCCTTCAGCACACTTGGGGCTCGTTCACACCTTGTGCATCTTTGTCTTTCTGCATCTGATCAATGCAGGTCTTCACAAGGGCACATAGAAAACATTTGAATGAATGAATCAGCAAATATTTATTTATTTTGGGTACTTATATAGCGCCGTCAATTTACGCAGCGCTTTACATATATATTGTACATTCACATCAGTCCCTAACACTCAAGGGGCGTACAATCTAAGGTCCCTAACTCACATTCATACATACACATACTAGGGACAATTTAGACAGGAGCCAATTAACCTACCAGCATGTCTTTGGAGTGTAGGAGGAAACCCACGCAGTCACAGGGAGAACATGCAAACTCCAGGCAGGTGGTGCCTGGGTTGGGATTCGAACCAGCGACCCGAGTACTGCCAGGCAGAAGTGCTAACCATTTAGCCGCTGTGCTGCATACAAACAGTGTTGAGACCCTGCCTTACATGGTCCTGGCAATGAAAAGCTGCATGAAACATTGTGACACAGTCTGCCTCTGTATGCCTTTTGCTGCAGTTATATGTTAGAGTAATGCACACATACTGTATAGACCAATGTACATTTCTATTAAAACTAGTTCCATCAATATTTTGTCTGACTCCGGCCATTTAGCATTTCATACAAACTATGTTCATTCTCTACTTCTAAAATGAGGTTTCCCCTCCCATTTCATTCAACCATTCCCTATGAAGGGACCTTGAAGGATATAGCCACATCTTTTTTGGCTATACTTCTCCTACAGATCACAGAAATGCAGTTCATTTTGCTTTCCTGTCGGCTGACATCAGAGTCGGTCCAGTCTCTGGAAAGATCCCAACCGTTGGGATCCACCTATAAGCCTAGACCGGCAGCTGGCTCAGCCTCTCAGCTGCACTGCTGGGAGACTGAGCCAGCCGCACCCTCCCCTCTCCAGCCAAGTAAACAAAGACCGACAACTTTGAGAAAAAACAATATTTTTAACTTTTTGCTATTAAACATGTCCAGAAAATAAATCTAAAACATCAAATTTCATCATAAATGTAGGCCAAAATGTATTCTGCTACATGTCTTTGCTAAAACAAATCCCAATACATGTAACTTGGTTATGTGAAAGTTATAGCGTTTACAAATGGCTGTAAAGATACTGGAATTATTTATTTTTAACTAGTAATGGTGGTGATCAGCGACTTATAGCGGGACTTCAGCGGGCCTTCTGACACTGGGGGGGAACTGGCTTGGTGCCATTGACATCCCCAGTGACACCAATACAGTGATCAGTGCTAATAAAAAACACTGGCACTGTACTAATGACACTGGGCAGGAAGGGGTTAACATGTGGGGCAATCAAAGGGTTAACTGTGTGCTGTGTGTGTTTTACTAAGTGTGCTTTTATACTGTAAGCACACTGCTTTATATGGCTCTGCTATGCAGAGCCATACAAAGCAGCGTGCAGGAGCTGTTCTGTATAAACATAACAGATCTCTCCCCCTTCGGTAATTCTTGGAGATCGCCAGGGAATCACCGGCCAGGACCCAGTGATTGACAGCCGAGGACATGATTGGCAGAGCTGACACTGTACTAATGGCACTGGGCAGGAAGGGGTTAACATGTGGGGCGATCAAAGGGTTAACTGTGTGCTGTTTCACTATGTTCGCTGTGTGTGTGCGTCATTGTAAACACACTGCTTTGTATGGCTCTGCTATGCAGAGACATACAAAGCAGTGTGCATAAACTGACAGGGGAGAGATCTGTATTGTTTATACACAAGTCTGTCCCCTGTCGGAGATACTCGGTGATCACCAGGTGCCGGCAAGTAATCACCGGCTGGGACCCACTGACTGATAGCCGAGGCCCCTAATAGCGGTGCAGGTAGGGCGCGCACCCCCTACCCAGAACTGCAAAATCACGTGTGTGTATATATATATATATATATGATTTTGTGCACTCGTGCCACCCTGTAGAAGTATTTCTGCTATAGGGTGGCGTGGAACTGGTTACATATAGCCGTGTTCACTTGAATTGTTGTGTGTTAAGGAGAGGCACTCCCCTGTCAGCCTTACAAAGAGTAGAAAATGTCTAAGAAAGTTAAGTGATATATTTACAATTTTTTCATTTGCCAGTATTTTATCCGCATAGTACAAAGAGATTTAACGCTCACATAATTTTGTGATGAGGAATTGGGAGATAATAGACTATATATTCTATTTGTTTAGTTATTTCATTATTAATAGACGTCAGTCTTATACCTCAGAGATGCCCAGCAAATAAAATATTGAATGTGACCTATGACTTGTTTAGCAGTAAGCATGAATCCTTGTAGAAGGAAAACAGAAGATCTTTTTAGTATTGATTCATCATGCCTTACTGCGAGCAATTTAGTAATTAAATGCTTTTAAAATGCCTGAAAAATGTAATTTTAAATACATTTTGATACTTGCCTGTAATTGTCGCAGTACATATATACTATTTCTTTTAGGGATTACCCAGCTGTGTGATATGCAGAAATATTACTTTATTTCCCTGATCCCCCTTTTCTTACATTTTTGTAAAATATACACTAAAGTCTATAAATTAAAGGGGAAGATTTACTAAAATTGGTGCATGCAGAATCTGGTGCAGCCGTGTATGGCAGCCTATCGGCTTCTAACTGCAGCTTGTTCATTTAGGCTGTGACAAAAAAAACCTGGAAGCCGATTGGTTTTATGTAGAGCTGCACCAGATTTTGCACCGTGCAGTTTTAGTAAATAAGCCCCTTAGTTTACGCGAGAAATACTACAAAATATAGGGACACTAGAGTCTCACATATCTGGCTTATAATACTTTAATACAAACAAAGGGCTTTTGGACCTCCCTGTGGATGTATAATATCCTCATTCCCCTATTATTTCAATCCTCCTAGATTGTAAACTGGAAAGAGCAGGGCCCTCGATGCCCTCATGTATCGCATTGTATTGGTATTGTTCTGTCACATGTTCTGTCCCCTTTGTAATGTACAGCGCTGAGCGAACTATCGACGCTTTATAAATACTGTATAATAATAATAATAATCCTCCTTTCCCCCCTTCATCCTACTTCTATGCAACTTCCTTTTTCTAATATGTTTATATTACGCCTTTCTTTCCTTTCCTTTCTTAAATTTCTCATTGTTTTTAACCCCCCTGGCGGTATTCCCGAGTGTAGCTCGGGGTAAAGTTTCAGTACCACAAGCGGTAACCCCGAGCTACACTCAGGCTTAGCATGTGGCGCTGCTCCGCGATCCCTCGATCACTTACCTTGTCCTGCGTTCCCGCGATGTTCCTCCTGCAGTGTCCCCTGTAATGTCCTCCGGCCGATGCCAGCATCTGTCATCTGGGCTCCATCCCCTGCGGGCGTCGGGAAGTACGGGGGACGGAACGGCGGGAAATTTGAAAATGACAAAAAGTGACATTCACTAAATACACTAAAATCATAGTATTCCATTCCTGTATCAAACCATTTCACATACATTTTGTCCCGAGTGCTTTGTCCGGCGCCCTGCCTGCATTTTTACTGTTCTTTCTGCCTGGAAACTGAGAAACGTCCATGGCGTCCAAAAAGCGTCCCTTTACGTCAAAAGCGGTTTTAGACCGGCTAGAGAACAGCGATAGTAAATCAGAACCACTTGCAGAATTGAGTGATAATGATTCGTGGAGGAAATTCCTCATCAGACATGAAAACAATTCTGCGACTTTGCTCAGCGATGTGCGAACTTGGCGCTATATTTCACATTTCAGTGTTTTTGGTTTGATTATATTATTGAATTAAATTTATTATTATATTATTTTTATGATTATTTATTAAATTATAATTTATGATTTCGTGTTTCAATTTTTATCCTACCCGGGATGTTTACTAGACTCTTTTTCGGACAGATTTCAGTGAGTTATTCCTAAAAATTACAGGCCTACAATAAAAAAACTACATATTTCCATGCAAAAAAATGTACCGCTTTGAGCACAGAAATATGGACATAATCAGACCGCTAGGGAGGTTAAAGACTGATATTGATGATTAGGAAAATACTTTCCAACATGTTATATAGCAATGAATTATGAATTGGCTGCTCTTGGAGTGACTTCAGAGACTTATCAATGTATTATTAAATCTAAGTGTCTACCATATTTATACTGTCAGCCTCACCATGTATGCTATGCACCATTAGTTTCCCTATTTAAAAAAAAAAAAAAAAATACTATCCAGAGAAAAATACTACTTTACTTCTGTTGAGGTGGAAAGGAAAGAAATGTACATTTTTTGAGCAGTTAGGCTACAAATAGAAGTAATCAGTAGAGTGGAAAGTCTTTTCCAGAATTTTCGTCTTTTTGATCATGTAACCAGTTGAATGTCTTTGCCAAAAGTCTACATGAAGCTCAAGATAACATTACAGACTTTCTTAAAATGTGAACCTTTTCATCACTGCAAGGCTTTAGTTACAGTAGTGATCCTACCAATGGCAGTATCACCAGTGTGAGGTCAGGTCCAGGGGCGGACTGACAACTCATGGGGCCCCCGGGCAATAGGGGATCATGGGGCCCCTGTGTCCTTGCCCAAACTCAAAAAAAACCTATAAAAAAGGTACCAGGGGCATCTCATGGGGCCCCCTACTGACCCCGGGCCCTCGGGCAGTGCCCGAGTTTCCAAATGGTCAGGTGTTGCTCCTTCATTGGCCAAAATGCTACAGAATCTCTTTTGCTGGCAGTCCAGCTAGCAAGGGAGATATGCCATAGTGGACTGCCGCCAGGATCACAAGTATGACCGCATTACATTTGTGCAAATGGCGCAGTGTTCTATTTCCAAAACGCTGTAAAGGCACATTTTTCTTATTTAGCCCCCCTTTGGAAAGGTTGTAGACAGTGCACTGTAATCGGCTCTTCAACCACTTGCCCTCCTGAGGATTTACCCCCTTCCTGACCAGGCCATTTTTGCGATATGGCACTGCGTTATATTAACTGACAATTGCGCGTTCATGCAATGCTGTACATAAATTTTGTGTACAAAATTTTTTCCCACAAATAGAGCCTTCTTTTGGTGGCATTTGATCACCTCTGCGTTTTTATATTTTTTTGTGCTATATAAACAAAAAAAGACTGACAATTTTGAAAAAAAAAACTATTTTTGACTTTTTTGCTATAAAATATATCCAATAAAAAAAAAATCTAATTTCTTTATAAATGTAGGCCAAAATATATTCTGCTACATGTCTTTGCTACAAAAAAAAAAAAATCCCAATACGTGCAAATTAATTGGTTTACGTGAAAGTTATAGCATCTACAAATGGTATATACTGGAATGCGTTTTTTTATTTTTTTTTATTTATATATATGTGTGTGTGTGTGTGTGTGTGTGTGTGTATATGTATGTATGTATGTATATATATGTATATGATGTATATGTGTATATATGTATATGTGTATATATATAATATATATATATATATATATATATATATATATATATATATATATATATATGTGTGTTTGTGTGTGTGTGTATGTTTGTGTGTGTGTGTAAAATATATATATATATTTTATATATATATATATGTATGTACTAACAATGGCGGCAATCAGCGACTTATAGTGGGACTGCGGCGGGCATTCTGACACTGGGTGGGAACTGATTAATTGCCAGTGACACTAATACAGTGATCAGTGCTAATAAAAAGCACTGACACTGTACTAATGACACTGGGCAGGAAGGGGTTAACAACAAAGGGTGCTGTTTTACATAATGTGCTGTGTGTTTTTTACTAGGGAAACATGTTGCTGTGTATTTTTCTGCTGTGCTGTGCAGAGAAATACAAAGCAGCATGTGCTTGCTGGGAGGAGAGAGACCTGTGGTGTCTACACACAGGTCTATCCCCTGTCAGTTTTACTCGGGGTTCACCGGGTGCCAGTGGGGAATCTCTAACTGGGATGCGGTGATTGACATGCCTAGCCGCCGACAGTGGCGTGGGTAGGGAGGCGTGCCTCCCTTACCCGGAAATGCAAATCACATATACAGGGGCGGACTGACCATTTGGAAATTCGGGCAATGCCCAAGGGCCCGGGGTCGGTAGGGGGCCCCATGAGATGCCCCTGGTACCTTTTTTCATAGTATTTATTGAGTTTGGGCAAGGACACAGGGGCCCCATGATCCCCTATTGCCCGGGGGCCCCATAAGTTGTCAGTCCGCCCCTGCACATATATATACGTGATCTTGCACAGCCCTGCCGCACTGTAGCGCTAGTTCTACTATAGGGTGGCGGGGAAGTGGTTAAATATTTACAGAATCAATGTAGGTAAAGGTTTGTTGTTCTTACATCGCATACTGCTGACCTGAAGACTTTTTTTTAACAAAACTGGAGTTTCACTTTAAAAGTCGCTTTAAGCATTTTATTTCACAAGCTGTTCTCAAAATGAAAAATAAATTGCTTGAAGAAATACGATTATTCTTTTTTTTTTTTTCACCCAAATTGAACTGTACGTACAAATGAGATTTTCTCATCCACATAGAAATGGGGATGTGCAGGTTTTTTCTGTAGGGCATGTACAAATGAGGTATAATTTGGAGCAGCTGCGTCTATTTACCTTCCATACTGTAGCTGCACGGTTTAAAGAAGCTAAATCCATACACTGGATCTGTAAAGGGGTCTGAATATTATCAGTAAAGAAAACGCAGGTGCTGGAATAATGACACCAGTAAAGATTTTGCCTCTTGGGAATTCATATGACAAGTGATTTTCCATGGTCTATTTAAATCATTTGCTTTATTACGGCCTAAATCAATAGAAGTACATTTCAGCGAAGGAGACGGCTGCTTTTTATAAACTATCAATTAAGGGATGGTTTAAATTGGAAGTGCAGCTATATTCAGTACACTGGCAAGGCAGCCAACCTTCACGACTTCTACTTTTGATGAGTTTTTGATGACATAGAGGGGTGATTACTAATGGAATAAGTGAACTTGTGATTGCTTTAAGCATCCAGACAGATTTAAGGGAAATCAAACACTTTTAATGCCCCTTACATTCAGGGGCGGACTGACAACTCATGGGGCCCATGTGTCCTTGCCCAAACTCAAAAAAGCCTATGAAAAAGGTACCAGGGGCATCTCATGGGGCCCTCCTACTGACCCCGGGCCCTCGGGCAGTGCCTGAGTTTCCAAATGGTCAGTCCGCCCCTGCTTACATTGTACCTATACCTAGCTAAAACACGCCAATTATGAAGTCATGTACTGTATACATGTCTGTGACGGGAGTGACTTTTGGGGGTGGGGGGACCTCTGTATCATCTTCCCAAATCATTATGTTTAACCCACCCTGTGCCTGTTTAGGGGTACAGGGTGCGAATGTCCCAGTATTGTGCATTTGTGTGTTGTCCTTTGTCTTTGTTCTCAGCCATGTGGCTGTCCATTGTTTGTTTGCCATGTGCTACCCCCCATTGTGCTGTGTCTTCCTGTCCAGCCAACTATTATGGGATGCATGTGTCCCTGTATTGTCCCTGCCATGTGGTTGCCTATTCTATGCCACGTGCTTCATCCCATTGTTCTGTGTCTTGGTTGGATGGGGAGGGGTGATGAGGTGTTTCCTGCAGCCTCCCACTGATGGGGCGGGCTGATGATGTGTTTCCTGTCCCTGGTTGTCTTTCCCCGCCCTCTGTATAAACCATGTTGTTTGTGTACAATAAAAGTAGTTGGCTTCCTGTTTTAAGAAGAGCTGGGTGCTGTCTTTTTCCTGAGGGATTTCAAGGGTGTGGTCCGTGGATGGTGTTCGGACAGGGGAAGCTGCGGTATAACGGAATATACCCAAGTGCGGTCGGGTACCGGTTCCGTTACAATGTCATGTAGTTGAAGTATAGCTTCTCTGCTGTGATTGTTTTGATTAACATGAGCCATAGTTGCAGAATAATATCTTACAACGAATTTGTATAAATTGGGATAATACCTACTTTATCCACTTGCCCTCCTGAGGATTTACCCCCCTTAATGACCAGGCCTCTTTTTGCTACTCGGCGCTGCACTAATTCAACTGCTATTCCGCGGTCATGCAATGCTGCACCCAAACTAAATTTACGTCCTTTTTTTCACACAAATAGAGCTTTCTTTCGGTGGTATTTGATCACCTGTGCACTTTTTATTTTTCACGCTATAAACAAAAAAAGACCAAAAATTTTGAAGAAAAACGATATTTTTTATTTTCAGCTATAAAAAAATATATAGTAAACTCAAAGTTGGTTATAAATTTAGGCCAAAATGTATTCTGCTCCATGTTTTTGGTAAAAAAAAATCCCAATAAGTGTATATTGATTGCTTTGTGTGGAAGTTATAGAGTCTACAAACTATGGTATAGATACTGCAATTTACGCCATTTTTTTGCTATACAGCGCTGTGCTAGTTAAACGGACAATTGTGCGGTCATGCAATACGGTACATAAATGAAATTTATGTCCTTTTTTCACACAAATAGAGCTTTCTTTCGGTGGTATTTGATCGCCTGTGCGTTTTTTTTGTTTTGTTTTTTTGTTTGTTTTTTTGCGCTATAAAAAAAGGCTGACAATTTTGAGGAAAAACAATATTTTGGACTTTTTGCTATAAAACATGTCCAGTGTGAAAATGTGAAAATCAAATTTAGTCATAAATTTCGTCCAAAATGCATTCTGCGACATGTCTTTTGCTAAAAAAAAAAAAAAAACCCCAATACGTGTAAATTGGTTTACGTGAAAGTTATGGCGGTAAAGATACTGGGATTTTCATTTTTTTTTTTTATACTAATAATGGCGGCGATCAGCGACTTATGGCGGGACTGCGGCAGACATTCTGACACTGGGGGGGAACTGACTTGGGGTCACTGACATCCCTAGTGCCACCAATACAGTGATCAGTGCAAAAAAACAAACACTGACACTGTACTAATGGCACTGGGGAGGAAGGGGTTAACTTTTTTATTTACTGAAAGGGTTAACTGTGAGGGGAGTGTTTTACTAAACATAAGTCCAGCCACCATAAACAGTGATAATCCAATATCAACTTAATGTCAATCTTGAAACAAACACCCATGTGCAAATCCGACACCAGATGAAATGAATACACTCACCAGAGCTATATGCTGATTATATTATAAACCATCATGGTAGCATTTTGCTCTGGGAGCGATGATCTGCAGGATATCCCAGTAGAGGAACAACAACCAATAGTGATCCAATGAGCACATATGGAACAGCTAAGCAGCAAATGGTCTTCCAATAACATGGGCAAAGCTCGAGGAATCAGAGATATGATGGTGCAGTACGTTTTAAAACCAGTAAAATTTTATTAGTAAAGTATAACATTCACAAGGAAGGTGTCAAGTCGACACCAGCAATGACAGCCTCTATAATAACACATCCACGAGGGAAAAACCAAGGGACGAACCTCCTGCACCGCGATCTCACAGCTGGGAGGAACGTCCTGACGTCACGTCCACTAGGCCACACCCAACGCGTTTCGTCACTTGAACGGCTATAAACTTTACTTTATGGACACTAGTTGTGGATTTTTTTTTTTTGGGTTATGTCTGTTTGTTCATTTGTGGCATGTTTCACCTTTTTATGTCACATGCTCATTTAGATTCGTTCTTTGTGTATATAGGTACAATAATTATTATTTTTTTTTTATAATTGTCTTATGGAATTGTTTCCTCTTTGGTGTAGAGATTGTGCACCTATTTGGGAGGTGCTACTTATAATAAATAACAAACGGCTGTCAGCTATACTGCCCTCTGAAAGAGGGTGTGATGAGCATTATAATGAGTGTGAGAGAACCCTTCATTTGTTACATTCTCTCATTCATATTGCAGAACTATTAAAAAAAATAAAATGTGCTGCTTAGCTTTTTATTCTTACATTTTACTCCTAAATTGAATTTTTCTATGGAATGCAAAAAGGTTAGGGAGTTAATGTGTACATAATTAACCGTTTCAATACCGTGCAATTTTACCCCTTCCTGCCCAGGCCATTTTTCAGGTTTCAGCGCTCTCACACTTTGAATGACAATTGCGCGGTCATACAACACTGTACCCAAACTAAAATTTTATCATTTTCTTCACACAACTAGAGCTTTCTTTTGGTGGTATTTAATCACCGCCGGGGTTTTTATTTTTTGCTAAATTAACAAAAAAAGACCAAAAATTTTGAAAAAAAAACACATTTTTCTTTGTTTCTGTTATAAAAGTTTGCAAATAAATAATTGTTCTTCATAAATTTAGGCCGAGATGTATTCTGCTACATGTCTTTGGTGAAAATAACCCAAATTAGGATGTATTTTTTAGTTTGTAGGGAAGTTATAGAGTTCACAAACTATGGTATAGATCTGATTATTGATCAATCCTGAAGTACTGACAGCCAATCTAATTTCTTGAGGTCCAAGAATGTCAGAACAGTACAGATATCCCCAAATGTCAGGACAGTACAGATATCCCCAAATGTCAGGACAGTACAGATATCCCCCAAATGTCAGGACAGTACAGATATCCCCCAAATGTCAGGACAGTACAGATATCCCCCAAATGTCAGTACAGTACAGATATCCCCCAAATGTCAGGACAGTACAGATATCCCCCAAATGTCAGTACAGTACAGATATCCCCCAAATGTCAGGACGGTACAGATATCCCCCAAATGTCAGGACGGTACAGATATCCCCCAAATGTCAGGACAGTACAGATATCCTCCAAATGTCAGGACAGTACAGATATCCCCCAAATGTCAGGACAGTACAGATATCCCCCAAATGTCAGGACAGTACAGATATCCTCCAAATGTCAGGACAGTACAGATATCCCCCAAATGTCAGGACAGTACAGATATCCCACAAATGACCCCTTTTTGCAGAGTAGACAGTCCGACGTACTTCATATGAGGCATGGCGAGTTTTTTGAAGTTGTATTTTTATGTTATAATTTTTCGGAAAATGAAAATTATTTTCACAATTTTTTTTTTTTACATACTGTCACCAGTGAAGTACAGCGTCATCATATAACTGGCATGGCGGTTAACAGGGACACTGACTGGTGACAGTATGAAAAAAAAAATATATATTTTTTTTTTTATTTTTTTTTTTATTATATTTAATTTTTTATTACATTTTTTTTTATTTTTTTTAAGATTTTTTTTTCATATTTTACTATGACCAAAGTAGTACAATGTTACCATAGTAACACTGTACTACTTTGGGGAAGTGATCAGTATTTTTTTTTTTTTTACACAATTTGCTTATAGCAAAGAATTACTTTGCTATAAGCAAGCATTTACCTGAATGAAATCGATTCATTCAGCTTTTTTTTTTTTTTTTTTTTTTGTGCTTAGCTGTGATTTGGTCACAGCTAATCACATGACATGTGCATGTGACCTGCTGTGACCATTCACAGCTAGGCACTAGTATACAATGGATGGCATCATGAATGAAGCCATCCATTGTATACAACTGTCATGTGACCTGCTGTAATTGGTCACAGCAGGTCACATGGTACCAGCAACGGGAGCCAGTACTCGGATCTGTCATCGGCCGTGTCTGAGGTGCACGGCCCGTGACAGATCCCGCTGCTGCGCCGCTCTGCATTACCGCAAACGGCGCATGTGCGGGAGCACGCCAAATGGCGTGCACCCGGAATGAAGAGGCACATCTGAAGCCGCCAAACGGCCATTGGCCGGGCGGCTAATGGTTAACCCTGTCTATACTGAGCTGGCAGATCTCCATTATTAGTTGTAAACTATATATACGTAAAGTGACAATTAGTGAACAAAGACAGTAAAAATGTGTCCATCCAAAGATTCAAGTAAAGAAAGCCCCCAAAGGCTGTGATGAAACAAAGGAAATCCAAGGACAGTTGTTGTGTCACCAACCACTCCTAGGAAAGGCTTACCAGAAAGGCATGACCCCCTGTTAAGAGTGGTCAATCATGCTTTGTTATAAACAACCCAGAAAATCAGACAACCGGATCCTCCTCCAGATCACCAAGAGAGCAAGTAAAGATCTTCCAAACAATGGACCTTAATTAGGGTAGCTACACCACTCAGGATAAGGTTCAGACTCGTAGTAGGAAACTGAAGAGCTTCTTTCTTTGAACGCCAACCCAGTGTGGCGCTTTCCTACAAGTCTGAACCTTATCCTGCGTGGTGCAGCTACCATAATTAAGGTCAATTGGAAGATCTTTACTTTACAAATACATAACAAACATGTTTTTCATGGGGTTTTTCAAATTTGACTGTGGAAATACTACTTTTACGTGGCTGTAAACCTTAGGATATGATTTGTTCATTTTTTATTCCATTTATAATGTGCATTTACCTCAGTCTAACACCTCAGTCAGCGTTGATCCTGCTATCTACATGAGTCACTTCTGACAGTTTTTAACCAACACAGGGCAATTTGGGCGTCGGTCCCACATGCTCCGCTCTTCCCAGCACACAGAAGATGATTGACAGCCTCAGATGTGCATGTATCCCTATGAGACTGTGTAGAGAGGGTATGTCCATTCCCTCCACTCAGGTGTCAGATTACACCCAGCTATGTGCTGTGCAGTGTGTGATGTCATATCCCCAGCCCCTGCCTCCTGGAAGCTGAGAAATACCTCTTGTCTGTGAATTTTGTATGGCTCCAGAGAAGAGAGGGCTGCAGATAAACAGATACAGGTTATGTATGAGAATTTGCATCATCGATGTGCATTATCTAAAGCTAGTCACATCATTAGGCTTATGTAAGGGTTAAGTCAAGCTGGAAGTCAGTGGAAGCTCACCTTTCCATAGCCACTGCCCCCTTGGATGTTGCATCTGCACTTCCACTTCAAATATGGCAAGTGTCCCTGGGTGGAGGGAAGGGAGGCCACTGCCCCCTTGGATGTTGCATCTGCGCTTCCACTTCAAATATGGCAAGTGTCCCTGGGTGGAGGGAAGGGAGGCCACTGCCCCCTTGGATGTTGCATCTGCGCTTCCACTTCAAATATGGCAAGTGTCCCTGGGTGGAGGGAAGGGAGGCCACTGCCCCCTTGGATGTTGCATCTGCGCTTCCACTTCAAATATGGCAAGTGTCCCTGGGTGGAGGGAAGGGAGGCCACTGCCCCCTTGGATGTTGCATCTGCGCTTCCACTTCAAATATGGCAAGTGTCCCTGGGTGGAGGGAAGGGAGGCCACTGCCCCCTTGGATGTTGCATCTGCGCTTCCACTTCAAATATGGCAAGTGTCCCCGGGTGGAGGGAAGGGAGGCCAGTGAATATCTGTTTGCTGATCTTCCCCAGCTGCAAAGGAACTGAAAGCAATGTATATAATGTAATTTGCGGTTCCAGGTGTCACTTTCCACTTTGCTTTAATGGAGACCAGGTGAGACATCAGATGTCTAAGAGAACCTGTCACGGAAAAAAGCCCCTGTCCAACAGAATTAAAGAGAACCTCTCCCAAAGAAATTATTTCACAAAGGGGACTTTTTGTCCCCGATATGTTGTAGATAAAATTTTAGAGAAAAAAGATTTAGTGAAAAACCGTATCAAAAAATAAAGTTGCACCTAAGCCCACCCTAAAAAAAAATGTTGAGCCCGGTATGACCCCATGTAAATACACATATGAATGTAAACACCCGGCGGGGGTGCCTAAGTCCGAGAACGTTGCATATTGCTATGCTCATTGGAGTGAGAGCTTTAATTCTAGGCCCATAATGGTCAACCACAAAGTGATGACCTGTAAGGGTTTTTAAAGTGTTGACTATGGAAAATGTACAGTATCAGTTATCATTTTATGGTT
>NW_028318830.1:0-77500 GCF_062004578.1 Staurois parvus | reverse complement strand
GCTATGAGGGCACTCGGCAATAGAGAGGCACCAGAGGAGGATTGGGGCTGCTCTGTGCAAACCAACTGCACAGAGCAAGTCAGTATTGCATGTTTGTTGAAAAAAATAAATCTGCCTTTTAATACCACTTTAAACCCATTTTCGGCATGTCTTATACATTATCACCTATTGGCAGCAGTAGATTGAAAACACTGATGCTAAATACTTTTTTTTTTTTTCCCTGTGTTGTGTGCCCAGATCACGTGACATCTTCTGCTTGCTCAGCACTGCACTGTGAAATAAGGGGATAGTGCAAGCTGGAAACCTGATCGTAGCTAAGAGACAAAAAGTTCCAAAAGTTGATGAGATATTCTTGTGGCCTGAAAGCGTCAACTGAGCACTGTTGCAGTCAATTGCGATAAATTAAAAACATATACTTGCCACTGTAAATATACTATCCACATGTGCCACCAGAATTGATTCTGTAGTTGTGTATCTGCCCGATTTTCCACTGTCCACAAAGATCTCTGCTGAGGCTGAAGTTGTACCATCAGGGCTACAGTCCTATCCCAGTCTATGTGCCTGCAGCTCTGCCAACAATATCCCAGACAGATCTAATCAGCTGTGATTACTTGTGAGGCAGCTGTAGCTGATATGATTTATGGAAGCTTCTTCTTCCTTCTAATAGCCCCCCAGGACGCCTCCGCATAGGCTTGTGCCGCGAGGGAACATGAGGCGGAAACGAAAAGTAGCATGTAATATTTATTTGAACATAAAAGTTGACAGGCACAAAGGAGAACTGAGGGAAAGACATGCTAGCTCTACTAACAACTGTGCTGTGGCATCTGATCGATCAAAAAGATGATCTGCCAACCAGGTTATGGTGTACAATGGAGATGTGAGAAGATTCAGTATGATTCAGGAATTGATCAGATAAAGTATGTATTTTGTGTAATCTGAGCCGTCCCAGAACCTGTTGGCAGAGCTGCAGACACCTAGACCAGGATAGGGTTGTAGCCCTGTGTGCACTGATTTGGGCAGAGAGGTAGGGAGAGGGATGTCCTTTTATCTGGTGGGGCAACCCATCAAACTGCATGAGCCGCAAGGGGGGCTTACAGAGACCAAATGAGGATGTGCAGGGCTTCCTAACAGGGAGATTCAGAATATGCATACTGGGGGTGGCAACAAAACAACCAAAGGATAAGTTCTTATATCATTGCCATTGAAAATAGTGAAGCATCAGGAACTGGCAGGATCAACTAGGTATTTATTCAACAGTTGAAGGCTCCATGCACAGTAGCATTTTGTAAGCTCCTAGAAGCTTTTATTAGCATTTTTTTCTGCTCCTAGAAGCTAAATAGTGTTATCCTATGTGTCCAAGCACACTAAAGGTTTTTTTTTTCTTTTTTGTTTTTGTTTTTTTTTTGGTGGTTTTTTTTGTTTTTTTTTTTTTTTTGGAGTTTTTTTTTTTTTTTGTTTTTCCAGGAGAAGAAAATGCTAAACACTCCCATCAGCTTTTTTCTAGCTTTTTCTTCCCTCCACATCTACTGTAAAAGCGCTAATCAACCTCTCCTAAATGTTTCTGAGAGTTAGGGCTCGTTCACACTTGACTGTTTTACCAACGCTTGCCAAACACCCCTATAGCGTTTGGCAAGCATTGGTCTGGCATTTGCGGAGCGTTTTTAACGCTCGTCAAATGCCGTATGCGCGGTTTAGCGGTGGTTGCTAGGCGTTTGCCGAGCATTAAAAACACCCCACAAACGCCTATAATGAAGTTTAAATGGTGTTACCATGTTGCAAACGCCCCGCAACTGCGCCGCAAACGCCGGCCGGGAGCGGAGTGGCACCATAGACTAGAATAGGAGGCTTCAACGCCTCCTGACTCAACCAGAGGCATCTGTTTTGCCGCGACGCTAACGCTCCCGTTAGAACAGCACCATGTGCTGCAATGTGCAGAATTGTCAGAGGCGTTTGGGAAGCGGTAAAAACGCTTCCCAAACGCCTCTCTTCCGCCTGCACACAACGCTAGTGTGAACGTAGCCTTACTAAAAAAAATGCTATTACCATTGTTTCTTATCCAGCGTATTTTTGAGCTTAATAAAACACTACTGTGCCTGGGACTGAATGATTCCAAGAATCGGCTCACATGAAGAGATCATACATTTTAATAAATACAAACAAAAAATACTTTGGGTTTAATGATACTTTAGAAATATCTCTAAACCCAAGAACAAAAATTGTATATATTGCCCCTTTCCGGTTCTAAGTACTATTTCAGCAACACAGAAAATACTTGTTGTCCCTTCTAGAAATTCAGTGTTTAACTGAAACCTTAAACGTTCAACTTTTCCAGCTATCTTCTGTTAATTGCACAATTTTTCATATTTACCAAAGATGAAACAAGAAAGATTGGTAAGTTGCTATACTTACCATCAGGGGCGGACTGACCATTTAGAAACTTGGGCAATGCCTGAGGGCCCGGGGTCAGTAGGGGGCCCCATGAAATGCCCCTGGTACCTTTTTCATAGGCTTTTTTAAGTTTGGGCAAGGACACAGGGGCCCCATGATCCCCTATTGCCCGGGGGGCCCATGAGTTGTCAGTCCGCCCCTGTTCAAAGCTGAATTCCAGATTACCTGTAGTACTGAAATTCACTGGACTGTGAGCTTCTCACTATGGGGTTTATTTACTAAAACTGGAAAGTGCAAAATCCGGAGCAGCTCTGCATACAAACCAATAAGCTTCCAGGTTTTTTGTCAAAGCTTAATTGAGGTAAGAGGCGGATTGACTACCATGCAGAGCTGCACCAGATTTTGCACTAGTTTTAGTAAATCACCCCCTAATGTTTTTTTTTTTTTTTTTTTTTTAAGTTTTTAGGTACTCTTTAGGATTAGTGGGCTCCATTCACGGAAGCAAATTGCATGTGATATTTAGGTGTCTGGACCAGGGGCAGACTGACAACTCATGGGGCCCCCGGGCAATAGGGGATCATGGGGCCCCTGTGTCCTTGCCCAAACTCCAAAAAGCCTATGAAAAAGGTACCAGGGGCATCTCATGGGGCCCCCTACTGACCCCGGGCCCTTGGGCAGTGCCCGAGTTTCCAAATGGTCAGTCCGCCCCTGGTCTGGACACATTTTGCTTAAATATCTTATGCGATCTTGAAACTGTAAATTCACTATACAATTTTGCAGTATTTACCACAAAATGCACAGTAAATGCCACATGAAAAAGCATCATAGTCAATTCACAGACGGAAATAAATGATTAAATGCATTTAATCGTTAACTAAGTAGTGGTACAGGCATGCAGTATTTTAGAAATGTAAAAATATAATTAGGCAATTTTGAGTAGTTTTTGCCATTTCGGATCAGTTCTTTCAATAGTAATGCATAGAAACCTAAATATGGAAATTGTTGGAGATAATTTACTTAAAGAATAACTAAAGAAAAACTTTTTTGACTTTTGGATAGAGTGGAGGTGGGTTAGAACACCTCCTTTTTTTTTTGTTGTCTGTATCCCCTTTAGGAAGGTTCATCTTCTTTATTTGTCCTGTTTACTATTATCATTGAAGGTGAAAGTAAAAGAAAATCACAAATTTTGAGTTGTCTCCAGAAAAATGATAGGAGGACATCTTCCAATGGGGACACAGATGGCAAAAAAAAAAAAAACCTGACCGGGGTTATAACCTTTCCTTACTCTATCCAAAATGGAAAAAAAAGTATTGTTAATTGTTGAAAATTGCAGTCTATATGCATTAAAGTACAAGTTGCTCCAGAGCTTAGTAAATGAGGTAAAGCTTCACTTTACAAAGAATACCCGATCGCACACAAGGGAAAAAAACTGTATTTTGCTTTCACAAGATTGGATGATGGAAGTCATTTACTAAGCCCTGCAGCAACTTCGCTTGCAAAGTGCTCAGTCTATGTGCCTTTATAAAAGCAACCCCATTGATTCAATAAATCCACGCCATTCCATGTAGTAAAATATACTTATTTTCTCCTGTTATTTCGCCAGATTTCTAGAGACTATCATTTGCTGCAAAAAAAAACTCCCAATCACTCCACACATAATACAATGCACATCACAATGGTCGAATCCCTTGTTAGAACTTATTTCATATGTAGTGGGAATACTTTACTTTTTCACAATTCGTTTTAGAGATACAGTATCTTCCAACTGACATGTTCCCACAGACATTATTGATCTTTTTAGCTATCTGTAAGGGGGGTAATTCTTCCCGATGGCCACAAGTGTAAGCAGTATTCTTCCCACGGACCATCACACTAATGTATCATGAGTAGATATGATCATTTTTCTCAGGGATTCCCTGAGACCAAAAAGTTATTTCAAGGGTTCCTCTGTGTTGAGAAAGGCTGCTTATATTACTAAAGACAAAACTTTATTTTTCATTTTGGACAGAGTGAAGGAAGATTGGAACCCTAGACAGATTTTTGGTCCTATTGGGAGATTTACCTTCATGATAATAGTAAACAGGACAAACAGAGTGAATCTCCTTAACCACCTCCCGCCCGCCATATAGTCCAGTGACGGGCGCAAGGTGGTTCTTTCGTTCTGGGAGGACGTCTTTTGATGGCCTTCCATTCTCACTGCGCATGCGCGACTCAGGGAGCGCACGGCGATCGGCGGTGCTCTGTGTCCCTCGGACACAGAAAGAGCCGAAGATGTCGGCTCGGTCATGAGATCAGTTGTGTCCAATCACAGCTGATCACATGTACACAGGGAAATGCCAGTTATCTGCATTTGTCTCCTCACGAGGAGAGGAGAGCCAGTAATCGGCTTTCCGCGGAAGAGACATGTACACTGATCATCAGGGCACTGATGATCAGTGTGCCTTGATGATCAGTGTGGCCCCAGAAGTGCCACCTGTCAGTGTCCATCAGTGCCAGCTGTCAGTGCCGAACAGTATCAGTGCCACATATCAGTGCCTACCAGTGCACATCAATGCCACATCAGTGCCTATCTGAGCTGCCCTTCAGTGCCGCCTATCAGTGCTGCCTTTCATTGCCCATCAGTGATGCCTGTCGATGCCCATCAGTTCCACCTACCAGTGCCTCCTCATCAGTGCCGCCTATCAGTGTCCATCAGTGCATCTCATCTGTGCCCATCACTACAGCCTCATTAGCACACATCAGTGAAGGCGAAAAATCACTTATTTACACAATTTTAAACCAAAAACTAAAACTTTTTTTTCTCTAAAAAAAACTCAGTGGTTTTTGGTTTGTTTAAAAAAAATAAAAAACCCTGAGGTGATTAAATACCACCAAAAGAAAGCTCTTTCTGTCTCAAAAAAATGATAAACATTTCATATGGGTACAGTGTTGCATGACCGTGCAATTGTCATTCAAAGTGTGACAGCGCTGAAAGCTGGAAATTGGCCTGGGCAGGAAGGGGGTAGAAGTGCCTGGTAGGCAGGAAGGGGGTAGAAGTGCCCGGTAGGCAGGAAGGGGGTAGAAGTGCCCGGCAGGCAGGAAGGGGGTAGAAGTGCCCTGCAGGCAGGAAGGGGGTAGAAGTGCCCTGCAGGCAGGAAGGGGGTAGAAGTGCCCTGCAGGCAGGAAGGGGGTAGAAGTGCCCTGCAGGCAGGAAGGGGGTAGAAGTGCCCTGCAGGCAGGAAGGGGGTAGAAGTGCCCTGCAGGCAGGAAGGGGGTAGAAGTGCCCTGTAGGTAATCGATTAAAGGGGGCACAGACAGCAATAAAAGCCCAATACCTCTCCACCCTACCAAAACAAACAAAATAGTTTTCCTTTAGTTATACTTTAAGTAAATACAAAATATCTTTCTAAATGTCAAATATTGAAAGAAAATAGTATCAAAAATCACACACATGTTTATAAATACTCTTCTTCCACCAATAAAAAAGACAATGTTGCAGAAGAAGGGTATTTATATGTGTGATTGTTTTAGACTATTTTCATTCAATATTTGACATTTATAAAAATATTTTGTATTTACTTCATTTAACTTAGTTGTTTTTTTGATACACCCTGTGTGTCCTGTGAAAGCAGCTTCCATTAGACTGGTATTCTAGTCACCTTTTTTCTTTTATATTAATACATACACTGCTTATGTTTACTCCCCCCCCCCCCCCCCCAAAAAAAAAAAAGATTTCAGTTCTTTTTCAATTGCGTTGTACAGTTTATAGGTCACATTAAAGGTGGAAAAAGTTCTGAAATGATTTATCTTTGTCTCATTTCTTTACATCACGGAAACCTGACATTTTAAAAGGGGTGTGTAGACTTTTTATATCCACTTTATATGGATGGTTTAAGACCATTACTGTATAAATGAACGCTATTGTGTGTTGCACATGTAGCCTTGAAAATCTGCATAGTGAGAAGTCATGTTAATGACCTTATTCTGCAGGTCTAGCTCATTTTTACCAAGTTATGATAGTCAGCAAGCAGCACCACAGCCAAAAGCAAAAAAACAGAAAATATAACCAGCTTCTTTGACAAAACAATACAAATAACTATGTGGAGCAATAAAAAGTTCACCTTTTATCAGGATTTAGCAGTCAGTCACAGGAAAAAAAAAAAAAAAAGACGTGACCATTGGCTGTTTTGTTTCCCCTGTAGACACTAGCAGTGCTTTATAAAATAATGTCCTATGTCAGAAGTCAGACATGCAGTTAAAAGAATGTTCTCCTACTCACTGCTGTGAAAATCACTTTACCTGTTCACAGTACATCATTGTATCCCTGGGACCAAGATACATAAGTGATTGTGCAATCCCTTGTTTGCTTGGTTATGTACACTGGAAAAATACAGATCCATTCACGTAAAGTGGTATTACATCCAAAAAGTAAAATGTATTATATTGCAGCTTACCAACTCTTGGACGTGGTGGCTGCATTTCTTTTCTTTTTTTTTTTCCTTTTATTTTCACCTGGTAATCAGGCCAGTGACTTTGTTGGTCTTGTTCTGGAAGTTGAAAAATAACAGACCAAGCTGTCCAGCAAAATTGCCAGTTAGAGGGTTGTAACAAACCATTTAACACTGACAGGGGTACTTACAATGATCCGCTTTAAGGCCTCATTCACATCATACATACAGAAAAACTGATATAAACGGATGTCTCTGCAAGTGAAATCTGTGCGTCAGTTTCCACCAGTTTTCATTCGCACTTCAATGAGTTTTGTACACGTTGCAAATTCCTGTACAGAACAAATCTGCACATGATACTAGTGGTGTGGCATGAACAGGGCACATAGAGAACAATTTTGTTGTGCCCTTGCAGAACGTGTGCAGAAAAACGGACGTCTCTGCACCATGGTGTGAATGAGCCCTAAATCATGTATGCACAACCTTTTATCCCAACAGAAAAAAACATGTTGCTGTAACTGCTTTAAAAGGGTTTGCTGGAGCTTGGCTTTAATTTGTTGATCGATTCATCTAAATCTGCTGGTGCATCCAACATTACCATCTCCCCAGATTCAAAATGCTGCTGTCCAAAAATGTCTGTTGCTCTTCCAGCCTAAGGGTATTTCCACTCTGAATGGAAGAGCAACAGACGTTTTTGGACAGCGGCTTTTTTCCATTATTTTAACCTCGGTGATCCAGCCAGTAACACTTCCAGCCAGGGGCGGACTGACCATTTCAAAACTCGGGCACTGCCCGAGGGCCCGGGGTCAGTAGGGGGCCCCATGAGATGCCCCTGGTACCTTTTTTCATAGGCTTTTTTGAGTTTGGGCAAGGACACAGGGGCCCCATGATCCCCTATTGCCCGGGGGCCCCATGAGTTATCAGTCCACCCCTGCTTCCAGCCTAAGGGTATCTCCACTCTGAATGGAAGTGTTACTGGCTGGATCACCGAGGTTAAAATAATGGAAAAAAGCCGCTGTCCAAAAAATGTCTGTTGCTCTTCCATTCAGAGTGGAGATACCCTTAGGCTAGAAGTGTGTTACTGGCTGGATCACCGAGGTTAAAATAATGGAAAAAAGCCTAAGAAAGAACACCATAACAGAGATTGAAGCAGCATCATCTAAGTGCAGAAAAATAAGCAAATATTTTATTTCCACAAAATTGACATCAGTTTGACAAGTGCTCATTGGACTACAACTATTGTGAGTTGCCAACCGCTGTGCAACTCCTGGCCGCTCCTGCTATTGGCAGGTCTCCAAAGTGTCCTTGGCTTTGCTGGTGGCTCCCAGTACTTCCTGGTCGATGTGGATCCTCAGGGCAGATGGGAGTGATGTCAGCTCCAGGTACAGCAGCAATAGATGTGGCACACGTTTGGAGCATGCATGCTCCTTTGTCAGGCCATCATTTGACTACAACTATTGTGAGTTGCCAATTGTGTTGAAATAAATAATTTGCTTATATTGCTGCACTTAGATGGTGCTGCTTCACTCTCTTTTATGGTTCACAAAGTCTCTTCTAGCTCTTTTTGAATTGGCTGCCACTCAGTCAAACATTGTTGGATTGTCCCTTAACCACCTTTTTGGACTTTTAGGACTTTACTTGTGCGGTTAATCTACTAGCCATCACATTATACATCTGGTCTTTTTCTTCTTAGCGCACCAAAAATGTATCTTGTTAAAAAAGAAAACCATCTTCCCCTCCCCCCCCCCCCCTCCCACCCGTCTGACCCCCCTTCAAACTTCCCCCTATTTCTTTAATGCATTTGGGAGACATCATTTTGATTGGCTGGAACAATGTCTTTTGTTGTCAACTTTTACCTACCTGTTTCCGCTAGTAATGCATAGACAACTGTACTATGACCCTCATTCATATTGGTTTTTTTTTCATGTTCTATTGCCATTTCAATGTCCAGTGTACATTAGCAATGTCTCTTTGTTTGTCCCACTCTGATTTATTGTTAATAAAATTGTTTGAACAAGAAAAAAGAAAACCAACGCAGCCACCAGATTTATTGGTAAGCTTACAGTTTTTTGTTTTGGGCATTAATACCACTTTAAGTCTTTCACAAATTGTAGCTTTTTCTGCAGAAGGCACTAAAGGCTTTGTTTTGACTTCTCAGGAGAAATGTTGGTGATTTCTCTAGATTACAACATTATCTGTTTATAAATTTAGCAGCGAGTAACAATGAGCTTATATATTTTGTACATAATATTACAGAATTTTATTTGCTGTTGCAGCACATGCTTGGCATTAAAACAGAGCTCCACCCAAAAGGGGAAGTTCCACTTTAACCCTTTGAGGACCATAAGATTACGGAACGCCAAAAGAATCAATTTTTTGTTTTTAAAGTTTGCACGCTTCAGTTGCTGTAACTAAGCCATTTCATGAAATAATTTGGCAAAAAACTAGATCCATTTGTTGATAAGAACTAATATTTTGACTCAAACCAAAAAAAAAAAAAAGTATTTTAAGTTCTTAATCAGATGATACACGCAATTAAAAACATGGGACAAATACGTCCCTTGGTCCTCAAAGGGTTAATGACTGGTCTCTCATTCCCCATGAGGAATTGGCAGCTTTTGGGAGCAGGTACCCATTTTTGACAGGTACCTGCTCCCACGTCTGGTCTGACTGCCTAGCTGAATGGAAGCAGAAGCTTCCCTCCCCACGGTCTTCTGGGACATGTGACAGGTCCCAGAAGACCTTGGGACCATTCACAATGGGCAGTGGGCACCTGGCTGTGAAGTCAAACTGACTAGGCCCACACTTAAGATGCCAAAGCAAGGGAGAGGGGGCGGCCGGTGAACCTGCCTGGTGTGATCATAGGACAGGTCAGCAGCTACAATATTTGACTGGAGCTCCACTATAAGTACTGCCACTTTATCACCAGGCTGATTTCCAGGCTTTATCTAAGCCAGTGTTTCTCAACTCCAGTCCTCATGGACCCCCAACAGGTCATGTTTTCAGGATTTCCATTATTTTGCACAGGTGATTTGATCAGTTTTACTGCCTTAATAATTACCACAGCTGTTTCATCTGAGGGAAATCCTGAAAACATGACCTGTTGGGGGTCCATGAGGACTGGAGTTGAGAAACACTGATCTAAGCTAAGTGTGGGCAGTAAATTTCAAAACCATACACAGTTGAAGCATGGTTTTTCTAAGACATGATAAATTTGGGGTCACTCGTGACTCTCATGTTTAGCCAATATGCTTTTACAAATATCCTTGTAATTGGTCATCCATAACTTTTGGGTAAAATAACAGAAAACTCTGTATATCATTTTTGTTTGTGTGCTCGTTTATGGTTTACTTGTGTACAGTTACCAATGCCACTTACCATGAAAAATATTAGAAACTGTTCTGGAAATGCTAAGGGTCTAAATTCTCTGAAGATGTTTACTTTAAACAAACCTTTACACCCCGGTAACACCGATCCCAACTTTGAAATCGTGCAACTTACAGTGGAGTTGCACGATTTCAAAGTCGGGATGTCATTGCAATTTACAGTGTGATTTGCAAGACATCTGACACAGATGTCTATGCAAATCGCACCAAAAGTAGTGCATGTACTACTTTAGAAATCGGTGTGGTTCCAATCAAGTCGAGACAGCACCGGTATAACTGCTGTAATTGTGGACAATATGGTGCGACTTGGCATGCAATTTGCAAGTTGTGAGATGCACGACATCCAAAAAAGCTCCTGGAACCTTTTTTTGGGGTGTCGTGCATCCCACTATTTTGTTTGCACAATGGCAGAGTGTTTGCCATGTGGAAAAGCGTGCTGCGATTGTGCCAAAAACACCCTGCGTTTTCAGGTGCGATTGAAATGAATTGCACCTGAAACCGCAATCGTGCGTTTTCACACTTTTACAGCACGGTTTCACATCTCGAGCATAATGGCGGCAATTCTGCCCGTGATTTGAAGAAACCTAGTGTGAGTCTGAATCAACTTTACTATAAATGAATGCCATTTAGAACGTCAGATTACTCTTGTCTTGAAAAGACTTGAGTTTGCAGCTTCACAGCCTCATATCATAGTAATTCATCAAATAAATTTCTTGGTCACTCCTGTAGCTGTGAATTCAGCAACTTTCCCTGCAGTCTGTCCACCATCCACCCACCTTCATCCCAACAGTCACTTTACATGCACATGCGTGATGGCGTACTTTTATAGATAAGGTTCTCCTAGGCTTCATATTTTGATTTTTTCTTCCAGGAGGAAATACAAGAAAACATCACAAAGGTAGGAAATACTTTGTAAAAGATATCGGGATTTGTCACCTTCGGTATATGCTATGAATTTACATGTTGTGCTTTAATGACAGAGGAATGCTGATAAAGCACATTTATAAAGCAGTGAATGTGACATTCACCAAACGTTCAATGAAGGTTAAATCTTTCAAACCTAGTGATCGCATCACCCAGAGAGAATTTTCATAGATTTACTGCTTTATGAATAATGTGCCCCTTAAGTTAGAAAATGTACATTTTTCCAAGGTTTTTCTTTATTGCTATTCAATTTGCCATGTCTGAAAGATTTTGGCCAAAAGATCTAGGTGTCCGTTTATGACACAGAATAGCTGCGATTCAGAAGATCACAACTATTCTCTGGTCATTCAGTTTATGACACTCAGGAGATCAGCGGAGAACATGTTCAGCCCTTCACTGGAGATCTGTGTTCTCCCTCCAGATTCTCCAGCCCAGAGCTGGAGAATTGGAGGAACCGCAAACTAAGCAGAGATAATTTACCTCTGCTTAGTAAACTGATCTTTTACTGTAATCTCGCGAGATTATAGTAAAAGCAGCCGTTTTCCAGCGTTTGTAGATAGTTTTCCAGCGTTTGTAGATCATTCTCCCTTCGTTCGGAGAACTGATCTACACCGTTTCATAAAAGGCATTCACAGGAGAACTGTGTTCTCCAAGAATGCCGGAGAACTGAGCAGCGATCTTTTACCGCTGGTTCATAAATGGACACCCTAGTCCCATCGATCAACTACTGTTTCAAAACATGAAAGAGTTTTGCATTTCCTACAAGTTATAGTTGTATTATTAAAGTAGCAACTGAAAGAGAATTTGCAAGTAGAGTATCTAATAATGCCAGAAAAATGATGTGTTTGTATAATATACAGTATATTCCATCATTTATTAGTACCACAATTCTCTTTAAAGAGTCATGAACTGTTGTGAAATGAGCCATTTTTCTATGCTCTGTGTTATTAAACCCATCCTTCTAATTTGCATCAAATGCCATTGCCAAATATTGCTAGAAAGGCAGTTGTGTAAAGCAATGAAACTAGTATTAAAAAATCATCCTGTAGTAATGGTAAAATATCTAAAGTAGCAATAGAATATGAGAGCATGGCCAGGGGTGGACTGACCATTTGGAAACTTGGGCACTGCCCGAGGGCCCGGGGTCAGTAGGGGGCCCCATGAGATGCCCCTGGTAGCTTTTTCATAGGCTTTTTTGAGTTTGGGCAAGGACACAGGGGCCCCATGATCCCCTATTGCCCGGGGGCCCCATGAGTTGTCAGTCCGCCCCTGAGCATGGGTGATACTTTTCAATGGCTTACTGAATATATGAATTTGTTTTAAAAAAGCAGGTATAGATAAAAGCTTGCACAAGCATTTTTTTAGTTGTCAAAAAAGTTGAAACACTTGAGACATTAGGAACAAAAGGGGACACCTTTTGTTTCCAACTGAAATTATTTGATCCCCTTCAATTTCATGAATCACCTATGTGATACCATCTAGTACCCTTCGTCAATTCTGTGCCACCATCAGGTATTCCTCCTCACTTCTGTGACCCCGTCTGATACCTGTCCTTACCTTTTTGAACCCATCTACCACCCCTACTTCTCCTTCCCCTGGAAAATATCTAATATCACAATTTCTTGCTTGACAGCTCTGCTTCTTTCATGATGCCCCCATGGGGCAATAACAGCCACCTCTCCCTGCACATCATTTTTGGGGTCACACCTTTGCATGCACTCACACATTATATAGATGTCAGGTATGGCTGGGTGCTTGCTTGTGACAGAAGGTGTGAGCTCAGCTGTCCACAGCCAGACATGTCCCATGCTCCCCAGTTTGAGAACCCCTGGTTTACTCAATACATATATCACTTATCTTTTTACTTCCCATTGGTCTGAAGCAGGGCTGCTGTTAGAAACCATGGGGCCCCATACAGCCAACCTGACAGGGCCCCGCCAAGAAAACTCAGTTTACTATGCTTCACTTATGAATGAGCACACTGATCACTCATTGTGTTCATCCATGAAAGAAAGGGGCTGGTAAATGTGACATTTACTGGACCCTTCCCCTACTCTCCATCCTGAAGGATCTACTTGTGTTTTTGCAGCTGCCGGTGGTAAGGAGAGGAGGGAAGCTGGCAGCACTGTGGGTGGTGGGGGCACATAGGGGGGCCCGGGCAGTGGGGGAAACGTATGGTGCACAGGGCGGGTGATGGGTGCGGTGGGGTGCTTTCATCTGCTGCAGAGAGCCATACAGATGATCAGTTCCAGTAATTGCCCCCCCCCCCCCCCACCATGCCAATCACCCTCTCTGCCCACATCCAATTCACCCAGCTGCCTGGGCCCCCCTGCTGTCCTGGGCCCTGCACAGGAGGACTGGTGGTACCCCCTTCTCCATGGCCCTGGTCTGAAGTATAGTGTTTTTTCTAAAACTAATAACTTGATTAGTTGTAAACATTTATAATAGGTATATTTTGTATTTTCCTCACATTTAAGAAAAACAAATATTGTCACATTTTTTTAACTTCTGCAATATCTCGAGCAGTCAATTAGAAATGTAACAGGAACACCTGAATCTGTAAATTCTATGTTTTTAAAGAAACTAGAAGGAAAAGTTATTTACATTTGCACTGGCCAATATTTTACCATGAGAACTACACTGTTGCTGTGTAATTTTGGAAAGGTTTTGATGTAACTAGCAATTTTTGAATCAATAACATTTCGGCAATGGGATAGATTTTGTAGTTGCAAGAGCATCTTGCAACCATAATGAATACATTTTTGTGAGCAGACAAAGAAAATGTATTTTAGTGATGTGACACCTTGTAACTTAAATGTGAAATCAGGAGCCTTGTGCTGTTGTTTTTATGCTCCTATAGAAAGCCATGTGTGCTACAAATGTATCTTCTTCTTCTTCTTTTTTTTTTTTTTTATAATACATGTAACTATTTAATGAGTTATTGGCAACTGCTAATAGCAAAGTGGCAGATTGGATAGAAATATGTAGATTTGAGGTATTGTATGTAGGTTTCTTGAGGGAATTGCAACAAAATGACAATCTTCTGATGGATAGGCACCCTTCCTTTTAAAAAAAAGAAAATAAAAAAATCTGCTTATCCTCTTCAATGGCAGGAGAGCACAGTACCTATTTTGCAGTGTACTCAAGGGAGTTGATTCACCATTGAAGAACAAGTGGTTCACTTAACCCCTTCCAGATGACCATATGCATATATATGGCCTCACAGAAGTGGGTCTTAACCTTTGGGACCGCACCAGGGGCGGACTGACAACTCATGGGGCCCCCGGGCAATAGGGGATCATGGGGCCCCTGTGTCCTTGCCCAAACTCAAAAAAGCCTATGAAAAAGGTACCAGGGGCATCTCATGGGGCCCCCTACTGACCCCGGGCCCTCAAGCAGTGCCCAAATTTCCAAATGGTCAGTCCGCCCCTGGACCGCACATATGTGTACCTGTGTTTAGGCTAAGAGAGTGCTGCACAACACGCTCCCTGCACAGAGACAAGGCTCTCACCAAGAGTCCAAGGTTTCATACTAATATTAGGGAACTGGAAGGCCCAGAACCCAACCACCCGGGTGCTGTGATAGCCTCTGATTGGCTATCATAATGATCAGTCACTGTGCAGCCTACCTGTTTTTTTTTTCTCTTCAAAGGCAAAAAAGATGCACTGCATTTTTTGCACCTTGCTTGAGGATATAAATAAAGCCACGTGTGTAATAAAGAAAAAAAAAAAGCTAGATCAGAGTTTGATCTAGGTTAGTGTCAGAGTTAGGGCTCATATACACTGCAGCTGATAAACTAACATTTAGGAGCTGTTCAGCATTTTTTTCAGCAGCCCCTGAACTCCCCCCAATGTTTTCCTATGTGTCCATGTACACATCTTTGTTTACAGGCATTTTAGTTTACAGTTGTTTTTTTTGAATGCAGAAAACTTGCGTTCAGCAGTCAATTTTATCAGCGTTTCAAACGCAAAATGCTTGTAAATACAGCTAAATGCGGCAAATCGTGTTTATAAGCGTTTGAAATTTTTTTTTAACTCTTCCAGTTCCTGAAGCTGTCCAGAGCCTTTTTTCATCATGAAAAATACATGCAAAGCATTTTCAAGGTACTCAAATGGACAAAACACTGAACACAGGATGTTCTTACCAAGCTCCTCACACATTGTAATGACCAATTCACACCTCAGACCTCTCCCACCCTTGGAAATAAAAGATCTGTTAATGACTATTCACACCTCAAATTCCTCATGAAGACCCCCTGCCAGGTGGCGTTAATTACTCACTCCACCAGACACCTTTCCTACCCTTGGAAACAAAAGAAATGTTAATAAGCAACTCACACCTAAGATGATCTCAACACATACTGCTGTCTCAGCTTCTACTCTACTTTCTTTAAAAACGCTTTTAAACGCAAACGCACATAAACGCGTTATGCAAATGCGGCTAAACAGATGTTTTTTAACCTACATTTTCCAGCAGTCAGTTTCCATCATTCAGAAGTGTCCCGTGTACATGGGGCCTTAGAGGTTAGGATAAAAACAAATTAAAAAGCATTTGCACTGATGTTTCTGGGCAATTGTCAGGAGTAAGAGAATTTATTTTGGGTTGTTCATTGGTGGTAGGTCATGGAAAGAACAAAAATATGTGGTAGGTCATGGAAATAGCAAAAAATATACAGCTTTATAAAAAAAATACATATTTTTCTTAAAATTTTTTTGCCAGGTTTCCTAAGATAATAAACAAAAAAACCTCAGGAGATATCCATTACCATTTCTAACCAACTGAAAGCTAATTTCTTCCTGAAAAGAAACCAAGGTATAATCCACCTGGATACACCTAAGTGGTTGTGATATTTACAGTTTATACATGCCAAAGTTGCAAACCTGTGTTCAGACCTTAAGATTTGTTTTACTCTCCATCATGTAGGGATTAATATAGTGAATGTTTACTTAGCAAAAAATCTTTTTTTTTTTTTTTTTTTACTAAGATTTACTTAGCAAAGCGAGTATTCACTAAATTTAATAGTGAATCTATCATCTGTTTGCAAATGAAAAGTCCCTATTCCTTTAGAACAGTGGTTCTCAACCTGTGGGTCGTGACCCCTTTGGGGGTCGAACGACCCTTTCACAGGGGTCCTCTAAGAGCATCAGAAAACACATATTTCCGATGTGTAAAGAGCAGCTACTGTGTAGAAAGCAGCTGCTGTGTTGAAAGCAGCTACTCTGTTAAAAGCAGCTACTGTGTAGAAATCAGCAGTAATGGAGGTAAAACGACACTCATGAATTATAATTACTGGGTAAATAATTTTATGGTTGGGGGTCACCACAACATGAGGAACTGTATTAAAGGATCATGGCATTAGGAAGGTTGAGAACCACTGCTTTAGAAAATCATCCTCGAAGGTATGTGGCTTTCTGCTTCTTCCCCTGCCAGGAAAGGGAGGGTAGAGAATTAAAATCCTGATGGGCACTGTGCCAATGTGGCCAACAACATTCAAGGCTGAGCCCCCTTTGACATGTTGCTGCCCTTTTCATAAATACAAGTCTGAGAATGTCAATATGGAAGAACTTTAGGAAGAGATCAGTGATGTACAATGATTCACTTTATTGCCACTACGGAAGTCAATAAAAACCTTTACAATGTCTTTTTAACACTGGCCCCTGCAAAGGTTTTCAGTGCAGTTTTTTTTATGCCAGAACGAAGCTGGAGAAAAAGCTGACATTGGTGAGAACCAAGAACTGATAGCTAGTAAGATTTTGAAATATAGAATTTACTGCAGTGACATTTCTGACCTGTCAAAACATATGCTATAGATACCGTTCTGCTTTAACAAGTTTCACCTCCAGCATGGTATCACATTTTGGGGTGAGACACGCTAATGCGGAGTGGTATGAACAGCAGATGTGTTGACAGCTAGCAAGATTTTGAAATAAAGCTTTTTTTTTTTTTTTTTTAATAATTAGCAATTTTGTATTAAAACGTTTAGGAAGAATATACAGCGCTTTGCATAGCAACATACAGTTATATTACAAAAGGCAAGTAAGATAAACATGGTAGCAATACAAGAAAGGTAGCAACTTTGTATTAAAATAAAATAAGAGACAATGGGGACAAGTGGGGACAACTCACGAAGAGGTACCTCAATGCATCCATGTATGCAGTAAGATACCACACAGTGTTTTTTTTTTTTAAATTGTTGGCATTCACTAAAAAATGCTACAAAAATACCACATGAGTTAGTCATGTGGTATTTTAGTAATGAAAACATTCGGTAATGTAACAAGTCATCAGCTGTGAACGGCGTGGGGTCCTCCCCAAAACCGGTACCAGACCCTTATCTGAGAATGTAGCCCAGCAGGTCAGAAAAAGGGGGGGACGAGCGAGCGCCCTTCCTCCTGAACCATAGCAGGCCACATGCTGTCAGCATGGGGGTGCTTTAGGACGGGGGGGCTCTGCCGCATGAGTTAGTCATGTTGTATTTTAGTAATGAAAACATTCGGTAATGTAACAAGTCATCGGCTGTAAACGGCGTGGGGTCCTCCCCAAAACTGGTACCAGACCCTTATCTGAGAATGTAGCCCGGCAGGTCAGAAAAAGGGTAGGACGAGCGAGCGCCCTTCCTCCTGAACCATAGAAGGCCACATGCTGTCAGCATGGGGGTGCTTTAGGACGGGGGGGCTCTGCCGCATGAGTTAGTCATGTTGTGTTACATTACCGCATGTTTTCATTACTAAAATACATCATCAGCTGTAAACGGCGTGGGGTCCCCCACAAATCTGTACAAGGCCCTTATCTGACCATGTAGCCCGGTAGGTCAGAAAAAGGGAGGAACAAGCGTGCGCCCTTCCTCCTGAACCATAGCAGGCCACATGCTCTCAACATGGGGGTGCTTTGGGATAGGGGGGCTCTGCCAAATTCTTTCAAAATCAGCCAATGTGATTGTCTGGATTTTTTTTCTCATTTTGTCTCTCATAGTTGAGGTCTACCTATGATGCCAATTACAGGCCTCTCTCATCTTTTTAAGTGGGAGAACTTGCACAATTGGTGGGGACTAAATACTTTTTTGCCCCACTGTAGCTACACTTTCTAAGGTGAAGGAAGTGCCTATTCTCCTGCCGCAGTCCAAACAGAGATTTAAATATTTACTTGTGATTTTTATTGCGGTACACTAAACAAGAATGGGGTTAATCTTAGACTGTAACCTTTTCCAGGCGTGGATTATATTAAAGCAACTCGCGGTTGTTTTTCTATCACAGTAATGGTTTTGCTGGTATCATCTGACTGCCTATGTACTCGGCATAATTATGGTTTGTCATTTTGTTTTCTCGTTACATTATAAATCACAGAGTATAATCTAAAAGAAGTCATGGTAATGAATTGGAGATGTCATTTGTGTGTAATGATAAAGTAAAAAAAGGGCTAAGTTATGCCTCTCAATTATGAAATGTAACAGCCTCTAATTATTTTCAATTGACTGTCATCTCTATTTCTGTTTTAACCTTAGTGAAGATTTTTTTTTTTTTTACAAGGTCTTTAATGTTTTAAATAGGATTAAACATTTAACACCCACATTAAAATTGTAGATTTTGTTGGTATGATGTTTATAGAACTTTAATATGCGGTAGTTGATATTATTACACAATATTTAAATATTGTTATGCAGTTTACGTTCTTACATATATTTTTTCTATGTTCCAAAAGCATTGACCAAACTGTGCTAATGTGGCACTGATCTGAAACAAGTGTACAGATAACAAATTCTGATTTTCATGTTGTATGATTGTGTTGTTGCATGGCGACCACTTCCTGTTATCCAGGGGCAGACTGACAACTCATGGGGCCCCCGGGCAATAGGGGATCATGGGGCCCCCGTGTCCTTGCCCAAACTCAAAAAAGCCTATGAAAAAGGTACCAGGGGCATCTCATGGGGCCCCCTACTCACCCCGGGCCCTCGGGCAGTGCCCGAGTTTCCAAATGGTCAGTCCGCCCCTGCTATCTCACATAAATATTCTTATTATTATAGCCAAATTTACCCCCCTAACTCCTCCCACAGTTTTTACACTACATAGACAGTAATATACCGAAACGTGCGGATTGTTCCCGATTGGTGTGCTATTACTTTGTGGAACGTTTTGCCGAATGGTTCACGAAATATCGCTGTTTTTGTGATGAAACTGGTCCCATGGGAATGAATGGCGGAATGTTCAAAACTAGAGTGGGAGCTGACAAAAGCTAGAGTGTGAGCTGAAAAATCAGGACATGATATCTAAACTGCCATCACTCCCTCATTTTCAAGCCCACCTACACAAATCTTATATCAAAACGTTCAGCTATCCCGGCTGCCACAAAAAATGTCCACGGCTAAGCCATAGTCCTGATAGTTTTCACAATATGACCATTTGTTTGCAACTCACGCCGTCCATTGACATTCATTGAAACTCCACTCTAGACTCCTCAAATTTGAAGGGCAATTTCTAAACTGCGACTGTGCCTTCATTTTTCATATTTCAGAGACATACTATGCATCAAAATGTACGTCTGGGTCTTGTGATTCTCACAATATAAAGCTCTTTGGTATAGGATTTATAATTTTAAAACTACAACCGTCTGAAGATGGCAACTAGAGATGAGCGAATTATTCAAAAATTCGATTCGGCTGATTCGCCGAATTCGCGGAATAAATTCGATTCGATGCGAATATATTCGCTGCGAATTTAACTTATAAAAAGGGTGTTTCTAGGCTTCAGAGAGCCTTTATATTAGTGCAGAACACTGTACCTTTAATTTAAATGCCCTTGGAGTCTGCTGGGGAAGAGAAATAATACTGTCAGTCAGTATGACATGCAGATGAGTGCCGTCGATCTTAGAATCACCGCACACTTCACTCATTTGGGCAGTCACGGGGCCAAAACCAGAGTGTGGAGCCACAGTGTGGCGGTGGAGGCAGCAGCAATGGGAGGCCATACAGCACCCTATGACAAAATGGAACCCACCAGCAGTGTGAGGAGACCTGAAAGTGGCACATGGCAGAGTGTGGCGATGGAGACAGCAGCAATGGGAGGCCGTACAGGGACACATGAGAGACTCTGGACCTGGCAGCAGCATGAGGAGTCGGTACGGGGGCCCATGACAGATTACGGGCCTGGCAGCAGCATGAGGAGTCGGTACGGGGGCCCATGGCAGATTACGGGCCTGGCAGCAGCAATGGGAGGCCATACAGCACCCTATGACAAAATAGAACCCACCAGCAGTGTGAGGAGACCTGAAAGTGGCACATGGCAGAGTGTGGCGATGGAGACAGCAGCAATGGGAGGCCGTACAGGGACCCATGACACACTCTGGACCTGGCAGCAGCATGAGGAGGCGGTACAGGGGCCCATGACAGATTACGGGCCTGGCAGCAGCATGAGGAGTCGGTACGGGGGCCCATGGCAGATTACGGGCCTGGCAGCAGCAATGGGAGGCCATACAGCACCCTATGACAAAATGGAACCCACCAGCAGTGTGAGGAGACCTGAAAGTGGCACATGGCAGAGTGTGGCGATGGAGACAGCAGCAATGGGAGGCCGTACAGGGACCCATGACACACTCTGGACCTGGCAGCAGCATGAGGAGGCGGTACAGGGGCCCATGACAGATTACGGGCCTGGCAGCAGCATGAGGAGTCGGTACGGGGGCCCATGGCAGATTACGGGCCTGGCAGCAGCATGAGGAGGCGGTACAGGGGCCCATGGCAGAGTGGCGGAGCGTAAGCAGCTAAAATTGAAGGCCATACAGAGGCCTATGTTAAAAAGTCCCCCCAGCAGCAGCGTGGGGAGACGACTATCAAGAGTCCAATGGCAGAGTGGCGGAGCAGAAGCAGCTTCAATTGAAGGCCATACACAGGCCTAGGCTTAAAAGTCCCTCACAGTTAATTCCAATAACGAACTCTACTCCTCCGTGCAATCTACTTACGAGACCCTGGGCAGGTCTGGGTCCAATTTGTGGTAGAGACTGGTTTTGTTTAGCCATGCTTGAGCGAGTAATAACAGGTCTGTGCTGCCCTTTGGTGTCTGGCTTAATGCGCACAACACTGAACGTCCCAGCGTTTGTCAACGATTTGCCGTTAAGTGATGCAAACCCGCTGAACCACGTTCATGAGGAGCCGGTACAGGGGGCCATGAATCAGTATGGACCTGGCAGCAGCGTGAGCAGACGACAGAGGCACATGGCGCAGGGTGGCGGTGTAGGCAGCATTATTCTGAAGCCATACACAGGCCTAGGTTAAAAAGCGGAAGCCATCAGCAGCGTGAGCAGACGACAGAGACACATGGCGCAGGGTGGCGGTGGATGCAGCAGTATTCGGAAGCCAAACACAGGCCTCGGTTAAAAAGCGGAAGCCGTCAGCAGCGTGAGCAGACGACAGAGGCACATGGCGCAGGGTGGCGGTGGAGGCAGCAGCAATGGAAGGCCATACAGCACCCTATGACAAAATGGAACCCACCAACAGTGTAAGGAGACCTGAAAGTGGCACATGGCAGAGTGTGGCGATGGAGACAGCAGCAATGGGAGGCCGTACAGGGACCCATGACACACTCTGGACCTGGCAGCAGCAAGAGGAGGCGGTACAGGGGCTCATGGCAGAGTGGCGAAGCGTAAGCAGCTTAAATTGAAGGCCATGCAGAGGCCTATGTTAAAAATAATAACATGTTTGAGCCATGATTCATGGCGGATTTAGTCAGTTGTGTCAGGAACTGGTGGTTTGAAATCCAGACTAATCCACGCCTGATTCATTTTCACAAACGTGAGTCTCTCCACACTTTGGGTGGACAGTCGTGTCCTCCGCGGAGTTACAATACCTCCTGCCGCACTAAACACGCGCTCCGATGCCACGCTACTGGCCGGGCATGACAGCCTTTCAAGGGCAAATTCAGCTAGTTGGGGCCAAAGGTCAAGTTTCGTTGCCCAGTAGTCAAGGGGATTGTCTACCTCGGTTGGCAGGGTGCTGTCCAAGTAGGCCCGAGCCTGTTGTTTGAGGTCCTGCTCCAGGTCCACCTGATGCTGCTGCTGCGGCTGGTTAGTAGTTTCCTCACTGCGCTGGTGAAGAAAGCTACTCATCATCGACTGCAGACTGAGGCAGCCGCTGCTGGTGGAGCTGCCACTGCTCCTACCACCCCACCCCTCCCCTGCTGCCATGGCAGCGGAACGTGAGCGCACAGGGCCCACAGTGTCTGAGGATGGACGTTGGCGCAGAAAGGCAGAGACCAACTGACTACATAGGTGGTTTTTATAGTACTTTATTTTGGCCTCCCTCTCAGCAGGTGTGAAAAAGGCCACCATTTTTGAACGGTAGCGAGGGTCCAACAAGGTGGACAGCCAAAAGTCATCCCTCTGTCTGATGGTTATTATTCGGCTGTCGCTACGCAAGCAACCGAGCATGCTATGGGCCATTTGTGCCAAGGAATGCGAGGGACTCCCTGCCTCCATCTCCACAGCATACTGCCACGGTGCGTCTGGGTCCTCTGTCTCCTCCTCCTCCTCTACCAGATGCTCCTGCTCCTCCACTCCTGTCCGCTGAGTGGAAAAACCACCCATTTCACTCAATAATTCCTGAGCACCAATGTCCTCCTCTATCTCCTCCTCTTCTTCCTGTCCTGCCCCCACAGGGGTCATGTGGCGTTGAGATCTGTGCGCCACGTCTACCGCACCCTGACCAGCCATTGTTAACAGCATTTGTTCCAGGACGTGCAACAGAGGAATGACGTCATTCATCCCATAGTCCTGCCGACTCACGAATAGCGTGGCCTCCTCAAAGGACCTGAGCAAGCGGCAGGTGTCACGCATGAGCTGCCAATGGCTGACATCTAAGTTACACAGGGGAGTACCTTTATCCGCTTGTAACATCAGGAAATCGGTGATGGCCTTTCGCTGTTCGTAAAGGCGGTCTAACATATGTAGGGTTGAATTCCACCTTGTTGCAACGTCGCAGATCAGGCGATGCTGTGGAATTCCGTTCTGCCGCTGCAACTCAAGGAGGGTGTGCTTTGCGGTGTAGGAATGGCTGAAATGCATGCAAAGTTTACGTGACATTTTAAGGATGTCTTGCAGTGGGATGGTGGATTTTAGGAACCGCTTGACAACCAGATTGAACACGTGAGCCATGCATGGCGCATGGCACAACCTTCCTTGACGCAGAGCAGACACCATGTTCTTTCCGTTGTTGGTCAACATGGTTCCGATTTTCAGTTTGCGCGGAGACAGCCATCTGTCGATTTCTCTGTTCATTACACTCAGAAGTTCCTCCCCTGTGTGACTACGTTCGCCAAGGCATACCAGGTGCAGCACAGCGTGACACCGTTGCGCCCTGCACATGTGATATGCCGGTCGGGTAATGAGACTTGGCACGGGGGTGGCGGCTGAGGACACGGCGGAAGAAGAGGTGGTAGAGGCGGACATCTTTGCTGGACCAAGGACGTGCAAACGTGGAGGCAAAAGCGGCGTGACCTGTCCAAGTTGCTGGTGCGGCTGTGCCGGCACCACGTTCACCCAGTGGGCCGTAAATGACATGTACTGTCCCTGACCGTAGTTACAGCTCCACACGTCGGCGCTGCCGTGCACTTTGGCAGAGACCGACATGCTCAAAGACTGGCCCACCATCTCTTCTACGTGTGAATGCAGGGCTGGCACTGCCTTTTTGGCGAAGAAATGCCGGCTTGGCACTCTCCACCGCGGCTCGGCACAAGCCATCATTTCTCGGAAAGGTGCTGAGTCCACCACTTGGAAAGGGAGGGACTGCAGCACCAGCAACTTGGACAGGAGGACGTTCAGCTTTTGCACCGTCGGGTGCGTGCTCGCAAACTGTTGTCTCTTGGAAACGGATTCCAAGAAAGACTGCTGACGGAATCCGTGAAGAGGAGTAGCAGGAGAAGGAGCATCTGAACGAGCGGAAGATGCCAACGAGCGACAACTACCCTCAGCAGAGGTGTTGGAGCCTTGACTGGCTGATAGAGGGCGATTGACGTCGGGTGACGGAGCAAGTAACGAAGCGGGTGATGGAGCGGGGGCTGGGGCAGGCAGAACCGCTGTATCTTTATCACGGTTTTCCCAGGCCACCGAATGGTGACGCTGCATATGCTGATGCAACGCTGTAGTCCCAACATGGGCCCCCTGGCCACGCTTCACTTTCTGGCCACATAGTCGACATACGGCTACGTTTACTTCCTCGGGTGGCTTGACAAAAAATTGCCACACCGCCGAGTAGGAAACTTTGCCCCCGCTACTCCTCACTGGCTGACTGCTACTTCCTCCGTGCACACCGGCACCACTACTGGCCGTGGTGGTAGGCTGCAGTGGAGCTGGTGCTCTACTCCGTGGCTGTTTGCCTCCACTGACACTGCTGCGACCCTGCTGCCTCCTGGGCAACCCACCGACTGTTTTGCTCGCTGCCAAGCTGGCACCCTCTTCTCCTGATGATGCGGAAGCAATAGCCTGATGACGACGAGGCTGCCAAGTGCGATCAGCCTCCTCATCATCAATTAGGGTCTCCGCCTCACTACTAGCCCCCTCGGCTGTGTGTGGGTCAGGAGACAGACCTGTCTCTAGACCGGCTACCGAGCCACTCTCCTCGCCACTACTTCTTCGCCTGGCTGCTGAAGAGGCGGATGTCTCCCCCCGTTCCTGACCGCCCTCTGTTAGCTCTTCCTCACTGTACAGTGGGGCTGAGCCCACAGCATGCGATACTTCGCTTGGTGAGGGAACAGCAAAGGACAGGGGCAGGTAGAGGACACGTGATTTCAGTGGGCTTGCTCCCGGGCCATGCCAACTAACGGTTGTGTCTGACGTACCCACCGACCGTTGGCTGTAGGTGTCAGAGGTGACCTGGGAAGAGGAAGACGACCGAGCCAACCAATCGATGACGGCAGGGTTGTCGGTGGAGACACGACCGCTGGATGACACCGGGAGCACTGGCCTCTGGCTGCGACTAGTGCTGCCTCGACCCCTTCCTCTGCTGCCACGTCTGCTCGCTCCTGAAACATTGCCTCCTCTGCGTGTTGTCTGACATACTCTTTAATTCAATAAGCACCCCAAAAATAACGTAACGATTCTGTGTCCCTGAGTAACGATTCTGTGTCCCTGAGTAACGATTCTGTGTCCCTGAGTAACGATTCTGTGGCCCTAAAGTCTCTGTGGCCCTAACTCTGTCCCTAATACACACAGGTCTGTCTCTCTTGAATGACCGGAGGCTAATGGAGAATTCTAAGATGGCCGCGATTTATAGCTCCACCATTACACAGTGCTGGCTGCTGATTGGCTAATGCGATCACATGTCATGAATGAATGCATTATGGGTCAGCGCGCCTTGTCTGCGCGCCTTCCCAGAGATCCCCGCTCCGTCGCCACACATGTCGCCGCCATTTTTGGGAAAATTCGATTCGTGCATCCGAAGTTTGCTAATCTTCGGATTCGTCGCGAATCTAATATTTCCCAATCTTCAAAACGAATTCCACTTCGTCATGTTCGATCCGCTCATCTCTAATGGCAACCGCCAGTGAAGTGAGCAAGTTGGAGCAGTTTGTTTTTAACCGCTCTTCTCTGCCCTTGCTGTAGAGTGAGTTGCCATAGGAACCCAGGTGTGTGAGCAGGCAGCAGAGTGACAAACCAATCCACCCAGTTACTCCGCCCACTCCAGTTGTAGAATACTGGTGGAGGCAAGAACACTTCACACAATTTCCCCAGAAATTGTAGATTTTCTAGTTCACTTTCTGCAATTTCACAAAAAAGGTTACCAGTGGCAGCTGTGCTCCAGGTGAACAGCAAAATACACAGTTTAAATAATATACATTAACTAGATTTGTTTCAACCAGTCTTTGGATCCACCCAACATCACTAATAGTTCAGTGACCAGTGATTGGAGAAGGAATGAGAAGCAGCACAATGGTTTCCAGTATACATGTTCAGACTGTTGACGGGAAGCATTGGGTAAAGCTGGCCATAGATGGGTGAAATGTTGAATGAATGTTCCAAGAAATTTTGCTCATTTTTATAATCATTAGTGAGGTCACATCCGTAGGGTTGATTTACTAAAACTCAAGTGTGCAAAATCTGGTGCAGCTGTGCATAGAAACCAATCAGCTTCCGTTTTTTATTGTTAACCACTTCCAGTCCGAACACTTTTACCCCCTTCCTGACCAGGGCAATTTTCAGCTTTCAGCGCTATCACACTTTGAATGACAACTGCGTGGTCATGCGACACTGTACCCAAATGAATTTTTTACCATTTTTTGAGACAGATAAAGCTTTATTTTGGTGGTATTTATTCACCGCTGGGATTTTAATTTTTTTTGCTATGTAAATGAAAGTCCAAACATTTTGAAAAGTTTTTTTTTTTTTTTTATAAAATTTTGCAAATAAATATTTCATCATAAATCTTTGCCAAAATGTATTCAGTTATCTTTTTAGTAAAAAAAAAAAAATCCAAATTAATTTATAACCAAAAATAATTTTTAAACTTTTTTTTTTTTTTTTTTTTTTTTACATTTTTATTTATTTTTAATATTTTTTTTTTTTTTAACATACTGTCACCCTAGCAGTACAGTGTCACCATTTTTTTTTTTTTTTTTTTTACAGTGATTGCTTTTACACCCATATAGGATGTAAAAGCAATCATTTTTCTTTCTCTCTGTCTGCATTCTTGCACTCATTGAGAAGTACTGAGTGAGCTGTGATTGGTCACAGCTTGTCACATTGTACAAGGCTGTTGTGAATAGCCTTGTACCATGTGACCTCTGTGATCATTCACAGATTTCACACGTAGTAAGGAATGATGTCAACATGCAACCATGTTTTGAAGGGTGCTGAATGAAGGGGCCGTGTGAGCTGAGAATCTGATGACATCCAGGTGTGGGAGCTTCCCTCGGTAACCAGAGCTGTGGCTAAGTGAAGCTGATCATGTCCAAGACCCTGATCCTGTTCAGAGAAAGGAAGATTGCTGCCAGTAATGCTGATGAGAGCAGAGGAACAATGCAGCATGCACTGCAATATCGCAAGCTTGTTGGAGAGACATTTGTTCTGTTCAGAGGCACCAGCTGATGAAAAGCAGACCGGGGTCGGTAAGATCGTGCACGCACCTCATTTCAGTGTTGGCGCCTAGAGACTGAGTCCAGGCCTATAGTTAGGGTCTCTGTTTGTGTCAGGCAACAAAAGTTGTTATTGATTATTGGAAGGACTCCACAACTTAAAGTGACATTTCACATTGGAGAGCTGATAAAATCCTACAAACTCAAGCCAGACTGGCATTTTGCTCAGAAGGAATACTCAGGCACGTGCTACAGGACCAGTCATGGGAGGGGGAATACTGTAGATTTGTGTAAGATTGTAAGCTGTTGTGCTGCACCGCAGGCTAGCCCATACCGTACCCCCATACACTGATTCCTGCTCTTTTAGGGTAATAACAGGTAAGGTGTGGCAGCTTAGTTGTGCCCCCCAGTAGGTAAATTACTTCACTTTCTACCTTCATCCATCAGGAGGCGCCGTGCTGTGCAGCACAAGGGTCTCAGCCTTTGGGCTGGGTGTATGTAAATTTATTGTATGTTCTCAGCATTTGTGGTTGTGTTTATTTGCCACATCTAAGTAAAATTCTGTTGTGGCAAAAGCTGGTGTTGGGGTTGCTTTCCTCGTTCGTGACTTCACTGTATCCTGGGGAGCCCACCCCGGTACACGGCTTACACATTCAGAGGTGTATCTACCACAAGGCAAACTAGGCGTTTGCCCTGGGCGGAACTCTCCATCAGTAAAATCACACAACCTCCAAACTCTGATGCTGGCAGAAGTAACACAGTAATCTGTTACTATTTAAACAGGTCACTGAATCCAGCTTGACAGGAAGTGGTTTATTTACTAAAGCTGGAGAGTCCAAAATCAGACTCCCTTCTGCATAGAAACCAATCAGCTTCCAGGTTTCATTGCCAAAGCTTCATTGAACAAGCTGAGGTTAGAAGCTGATTGGTTTCTATGCAGAAGGGAGTCTGATTTTGGACTCTCCAGCTTTAGTAAATAAACCCCGATATGTCAATGTGCAGTGGGCTTCCCCACTATGATAATAGAGCAGCCTGTGATTGTATTTTTTTGTTTCTTTGTATTTACAAAACTTGTCTATAGTTTACGTAAGTGTTAATAGTGAATATGTAAGTACTAAGTTCTACTTCAGGTAACATCATCTAATTTCATTCATCATAGCATTGTTACTATCCTTAGCAGCCATGAGTAACAGGCGAAAAAGGCTAAGCAGAGCAGGGTACGGAAAAAATGCCAAAATAAGGCGGAAAAACAAACAAGGGAGATTAAACAGACAGGAAAAATTGCTCTGGTTTTCACCAAACCTGTGGTCTCTCCTAGTACTGAAAAGGGTGGGGAGGTGGTTGAAGATTTAACTGGTGACATTTATGAAACTGATGTAGTTGAAATGTCATAACTGCATAAAGCAGAGGGTTCCAGTAGTATTATCAGTGAAACTGAGACTTCTAAATCTGGTGGAGGACTGTTGACTTCAAGAGAATTTGATGATCCTGCCATACTAGTAGGAGTGAGCTCTGACCCTGCTGAATGGGTTTTAAATGATTATACCTGAGACCATGTGGTTAAACATGGAATAATTCAAAATGACAATCTGGACTTCACACAGTCTAGAAGGCTGTATGACAACACCTTTTAGGATGCTAACGAAACACCTGTTTGAAAAAGAAACGTTTAATGGTGAGAAACAAAAAAGGAGCTATCTGGTTTTCTCCAAAAGCAAAGGAGTAGTGTTTTGTGCTCCATGCCGTTTGTTTGGTCCCAGTTGGCAAAGAATGGCTTCAATGATTGGAAAAATGTCACAGCTCGATTAAATGAACACGAGCGTTCAGCTGAACACAAATCTTGTGTGCTGTCTTTAAAATCAAAAGCATGTACATTGGGGAAAATTGATGAAAGTCTCACAAAGCAGTTTTTGGATCAAATCCAAAATTGGAGAAATGTGTTAGAGTTGCTGCTGTTATCCTCCCTGGCGGTATTCCCGAGTGTAGCTCGGGGTAAAGTTTCAGTACCAAAAGTGGTAACCCCGAGCTACACTCGGGCTTACCATGCGGCGTTGCTCAGGGATTCCCTGCAGCACTTACCTTGTCCTTCGCTCCCGCGATGTGTCCCCTGCAGCGTCCCCGGCCATCTCCTCCGGCCGATGCCGGCATCCGGCTTCCGTGTTCCGGTCCCTGTGACGTCGGGACGTACGGGCGCTGGAACCGGCGGCAAATTTGAAATTTTTAAATGTCATTTTTTTAAAAATGATTATTACATAGTAAAACATTGCTATTTCAAAGCATTTCACATACATTTTGTCCTTACTGCTTTGTCCGGCGCCCTGCCTGCATTTTGACTGCTCTTTCTGCCTGGAAACTGAGAAATGTCCATGGTGTCCAAAAAGCGTCCCTTTATGTCAAAAGCGGTTTTAGACCGGCTAGAGAACAGCGATAGTAAATCAGAACCACTTGCAGAATTGAGTGATAATGATTCGTGGGGGAAATTCCTCATCAGACAATGAAAACGATTCTGCGACTTTGCTCAGCGATGTGCGAACTTGGCGCTCTATTTCAAATTTCAGTGTTTTTGGTTTGATTATATTATTGAATTAAATTTATTATTATTATATTATTTTGTATGATTATTTATTAAATTATAATTTATGATTTTGTGTTTCAAGTTTTATCATACCCGGGATGTTTACTAGACTCTTGTTCGGACAGATTTCAGTGAGTTATTCCTAAAAATTACAGCCTACAATAAAAAAAACGACATATTTCCATGCAAAAAAATGGTTCCGCTTTCAGCACCAAAAATCTGAAATAATCAGACCGCTAGGGAGGTTAAGGCTCTTGGTACTGGAGGACTTGCTTTCAGAGGGAAAGATAACCATTTTGGTTCCACACACAATGGAAACTACATGATGTTTGAATGTCTTTCAGAATTTGACCCGTTTATAGTTGAACACATTGTCCGTTATGGCAATGCAGGAAAAAGAGTCACATCTTACCTCTCGTTTGCTACTTGTGAGACTTTTATTCAGCTTATGGCTGATAATAATGTTACAAAACAGTTAAAGAGGCAAAGGCAGTGAAATATTATTCTATTATTGTTGATTCAACACCAGATAGCGCCCAGATCGATCAGCTGGCCTTCGTCTTAAGGTATGTCAAGGAAGATGGCTTATCAATTGAGCGCTTTCTACAATTCATTCCAAATCCTGGGCATAAATCGTAAACAACTGGCTGAAGTGGTCTTCACCACTCTTGAAGCGGAGTTCCAAAAGTTCCAAAAACTGTATCTGCTGACTTTTAAAAAAACGCACACTTACCTGTCCCTCGGTCCCGCGGTGTGTCCCCTGCAGCCCATTTTACCAGCCGTCTCCTCTCCCTGGGCGCTGGCATCTTCAGTGTGGGCACCCAGCTATGACAGCTTGCGGCGTCACAGCCAGGTACCCGCTGTGCATGTGCGAGTAGCGCTGCACTTCCTGAATGGTTCTGTGGTCCTTCTGGGACCTGCCACATGACCCAAAAGACTGAGGAGGGAGGAAGGGAGGACACCGTCTACTTCCGATCGCCGGAAGTGGGAGCAGGTACTTGTCAAATTCGGGTACCCACCCCCCCGCCCCCCAAAGGTGCCAATCCTTAATGGGGAGGGGGGGACCAGTGGAACTTCCCCTTTTTGGTGGAGCTCCGCTTTAAGTCCTATGATCTTGACTGTCGTGGTCAGTCATATGATAATGCAAGCAATATGTCTGGTCATTATAGAGGATTGCAAGCCAGAATTCTGGAAAGAAACCCACTTGCTGTTTATGTTCCATGCTGTGCACACTTAAATCTAGTAGGGAAGCATGCTGCTGAAAGTTACACTGAATTCTGCTCATTTTTCTGTCTCCTACAATACCTTTACATTTTTTTTTTTTTTTTACTGCTTCTACTCACAGATGGGATATTTTACAAGAACACTTATCACCTGTGCCCTCTACCATTGAAGAGATTATCTGACACACGGTGGTCAGCTAGAGAAGATGCTTGTCGGAGCTTAAATCTGAATTGTTCTCAAGTAGTCCAAGCCCAGGGGCGGACTGACCATTTGGAAACTCTGGCACTGCCCGAGGGCCCGGGGTCAGTAGGGGGCCCCATGAGATGCCCCTGGTACCCTTTTCATAGACTTTTTTGAGTTTGGGCAAGGACACGGGCCCCATGATCCCCTATTGCCCGGGGGCCCCATGAGTTGTCAGTCCGCCCCTGTGGACCAAGCCTTAACAACAATTAAGGAAAATGCCACAGAGGCACTAGGAGCGAGGAAGCTGAAGGTCTACTGAATACAATACAACATTTGGAGACTGCACTTATGAGTGGTTTGCGGGGTACTATTCTACACAGATTTGGTGCAGTTAGTAAGAAACTCTAAAGCATTGACATTGATGTTGGAATTGTATTGGAGCTGTATGAATCACTGATTCAGTTTGCTCATGACACCAGAGAAATGTTCGTGACTTATAAGCTACAGCAATGGAAAAATCAACTGTCAAGGATTATGAGATCAAGAGGAAAGGTATACAATCGAGGAAAAGTTCAGCAACTTCCAGCAAGACACAAGCAGAGGAAGCTCAAGAAAATTTCCGGATAAACACCTTTTTATGTAATTTGTGACAACCTAGTTGCTGAGCTTGAAAGAAGAAAAACTGCAAATGACTTTGTTTAGAAATTTTTAATTCATTATGGACCTATCAAAAATGGAGCCATCCGCAATATCACAGCATGCAAGTCACCTTTTGTAACAGGAGTGTTTTGGTGATGAGTGCCTCCACTTTCGTTCATACCTCATATGTTCTTCTGCAGAACATACCTCTGTTCTAGCTATGTCCCAAATGATGAGAGAAAGAGGACTGCAAAGTATATATCCAAATGTGGACATTGATCTAAAAATGTTTTTGTGCACAGCAGCAAGCAGGGGCGGACTGACAACTCATGGGGCCCCTGGGCAATAGGGGATCATGGGGCCCCTGTGTCCTTGCCCAAACTTAAAAAAGCCTATGATAAAGGTACCAGGGGCATCTCATGGGGCCCCCTACTGCCCCCTGAGCCCTCGGGCAGTGCCCGAGTTTCTAAATGGTCAGTCCGCCCCTGGTAGCAAGTAACTGCTCAGCTGAGCATTCTTTTTCAGCTTTGAAGTGTGTGAAAAACTACTTGTGATCCGGAATGGAAGCGGAAAGGTTGAACTCCATGGCTGTGTTGGCAACTGAGTCTGAACTCACAAAATCTTTGGACTATGATGAGCTTATCAACAGCTTTGCCACACAGAGAGTTCATCGAAAGTCACTTAAATTTACAAATGTGAATTAGATAAACTAAAGGTTTTATGTGGAATGATGTTCAACAGTTTCCACTTATTTAAGTTATAATACTTTTGTTTATATGTTTTATTCGGCTCTGAAGTGGGGGGGGGGGCCCTCGAGAGCGCTCAGCCATGTGACTTTTGGTATCCAGCATGATTCTGTCAGATAAAGGAGCATAGGATTCTGACAGGCACAACCAAAAAGAGGCACAGGACTGGACAATGTTTATTAAAATAGAAAGCAAGTGCCTTTGTATAGGCGGCTACAAATTGCATTTAAGTTAAAATTATTTATATATTTGATTATTTAAATAAAGTGAAAATGGTTGAATTTACATTTTTCATTATTTTATAGCCTCCCTGATGGTATTCCTGAGTGTAGCTCGGGGTAAAGTTTCAGTACCACAAGCAGTAACCCCGAGCTACACTTGGGCTTACCATGCGGCGCTGCTCAGGGATCTGTTCTTCACTTACCTTGTCCTGCTCTCCAGCGATGTCCCTCCTGCAGTGTCCCCAGCCATGTCCTCCGGTGGATGTCGGCATCTGTCTTCTGGGTTCCGTTCCCTGCAAGCGTCGGGACGTATGGGGGACGGAATGGCGGGAAACTTGAAAATGACAAAAAGTGACATTCACTAAAATCACATAGTATAACATTCCTGTATCAACCCATTTCACATACATTTTGTCCGGCTCCCTGCCTGCATTTTTACTGTTCTTTCTGCCTGGAAACTGAGAAACGTCCATGGCGTCCAAAAAGTGTCCCTTTAGGTCAGACGCGGTTTTAGACCGACTAGAGAACAGCGATAGTAAATCAGAACCACTTGCAGAATTGAGTGATAATGATTCGTGGGGGAAATTCCTCATCAGACACTGAAAACTATTTTGCGACTTTGCTCAGTGATGTGCGAACTTGGCGCTATATTTCAAATTTCAGTGTTTTTGGTTTGATTATATTATTGAATTAAATTTATTATTATAATATTAATTTTTATGATTATTTATTAAATTATAATTTATGATTTCGTGTTTCCAATTTTATCATATCCGGGATGTTTACTAGACTCTTGTTCGGACAGATTTCAGTGAGTTATTCCTAAAAATTACAGCCTACAATAAAAAAAAATACATTTTTCCATGCAAAACAATGTACCGCTTTGAGCACAGAAATATGGTCAGACAGCTAGGGAGTTAAATAATATATGCAACATTTGTAATGGTACATAAAACAACAAAATATATGCACTAGTTATCCACTGTTAACGTACAGAGAAGAAGAGGTGGAGCTCTAATAGGAAAAAGTGGAGCCTAAACAGGAAGGGGTGGAGTTTGCAGCTGAAGGGGTGGATCTTAAACAGGAAGGCGTGGGGCACATTTAAATGCAGTGGGGTGCCCAATTTTAGTCTTGCCTAGGGCAGCACAAAACCAAAATTAAACCACTGTGTGAATGGACCCTTATTTATTCACAACATTTTAACTTTATTGCTAAGGCAAGCAAAAACCTGACAGTTGCTGCTGTTTAACCTCCCTGGCGGTATGATTCTTTCCGATTTTTTGTGCTGAAAGCGGTACCATTTTTTTGCATGGAAATATGTAGTTTTTTATTGTAGGCTGTAATTTTTAGGAAACTCACTGAAATCTTTCCGAACAAGAGTCTAGTAAACATCCCGGGGAGGATAAAACTTGAAACACCAAATCATAAATTATAATTTAATAAATAATCATAAAAAATAATATAATAATTTAATTCAATAATATAATCAAACCAAAAACACTGAAATTTGAAATACAGAGGCAAATTCGCACATCGCTGAGCAAAGTCGCAAAATCGTTTTCAGTGTCTGATGAGGAATTTCCCCCACGAATCATCACTCATTTCTGCAAGTGGTTCTGATTTACTATCGCTGTTCTAAAACCGCTTTTGACGTAAAGGGACGCTTTTTGGACGCCATGGGCTTTTCTAAGTTTCCAGGCAGAAAGAACAGACAAAATGCAGGCAGGGCGCCGGACAAAGCAGTAGGGACAAAATATATGTGAAATGCATTGAAACAGCAATGACAGCAAAAATGACATTTTTAAAAAAAATTCAAATTTCCCGCCGTTTCCGGCGCCCGTACGTCCCGACGTCACAGGGACCGGAACACAGAAGCCGGATGCCGGCATCGGCCGGAGGAGATGGCCGGGGACGCTGCAGGGGACGCATCGTGGGAGCGAAGGACAAGGTAAGTGCTGCAGGGACCCCCGGAGAACGCCGCATGGTAAGCCCGAGTGTAGTTCGGGGTTACCGTTCTTGGTACTCAAATTTTACCCCGAGCTACACTCGGGAACACCGCTAAGGAGGTTAAACAGCCTTACTTTACGGTGTCTATCATGCTGTGAATGTGAATTGTGAGAAGTCAGGCAGCTGAGTCCCCAATAGCCCAAATAAAATGCCAGACTCCGACAACAAAAAAAGTTAAATATAGCAGAAATGCAAATGATCATAAGTAAGCCTATTAGAACAATTAAACACAAACAAATTCAGATTCTAATTATTCATAAGCGTATTCAAGACTGGTTCTCTTTCAGGTGGCAGCACATGGTACCACAAACTGGCGATTTTCTCAAAACCAATATATTAAATGTGTTTAAGTCTAAATTCAATTTCAGGTATGTCTGCCTGTGCATTACATCTGCACTACTTTGGCTTAAACTAAATTCAAAATATTTTTTCCCAAACTACAAGGTGAATCCCAGCATTGCAATGTTATTTCGGAGTAACCTTCAATATCCTTTTGAAAGCACATTTAAAAATAAAATCTATTTTCAGCTGGTAGCAATACACCAGCTGGAAGCACTGCGCCATTTCTTATGCAAAGTTGGAGAAATTTAATTTAAATGTACTTTTATCATATCAGGGGATTTCCATTCAAATAGTATCCATTAATATAGCAAACTTTGCAAATATTTAAAAATAATCCTTTGACTCAATGTAAAAACTCTGCTCCAAGTAAAGTTCAAAGGATCCCTACAACCTCAAATTCGGTGATAGAATTTATGATCTACTTTAATATATTTGGTGACATGATAAATTTAGGTAAATGATGTGTTCAATATTTATGGTAAATAATTGTACTGTTAAGAAACACTGTTAAAAATTATAACAAAAAGTACCTAAGAACACTACACAGTATAACAGCATTCTGCTATAAATATTAACTTTTCCTCATTTTGTATTTAAGCCAGGTACAGAAGACTGGTGTTTCATTTTTTGCATTTTCTTAACCACTTGCCGTCCGCCGGCTGTTATAAACGGCAGGATGGTGGCACTCCAGGGGCGGGTTGCTGTTCATAAACGGCACCCGCCATTTCTAGCTGTGCGTGCTCCCCGGGAGCACGCAGCACCGTGATCCTGTGCCCGCTGTGTCCTCCGGACACAGTGAAACACCGATCGTCGGACGGGACCTCTGTACGAGGTCCCAATCATGTGATCACTGATAGGCCAATCAGTGATCACATGCAAAGTAGTAAGCAAGATGTCACTTGTGAGGACATTGCTTACTACGTGTGAAATCAGTTAATGATCACAGAGGTCACATGGTACAAAGCTATTCACAACAGCCCTGTACCATGTGACAAGCTGTGACCAATCACAGCTCACTCTGGATTCTTGCAGCCATTGAGAACTACTGACAGAGAGAAATTATTGCTTTTACATCCTATATGGGTGTAAAAGCAATCACTGTAAAAAAAAAAATAAAAAAAAAAATCACCCCCCACAAGTAGTACAGTGTCACCATGGTGACAGTATGTAAAAAAAAAAATTCATATAAAATTTTTTAAAAATTATACTTTTTGGTTAAACTAATTTGGCTTATTTTTTTACTAAAAAACGGATTACAATATAATTGTGGCCAAGATTTATGATGAAAGATTATTTATTTGCAAAATTTTATAAGAAACACTTTTTTTCAAAATTTTTGGACTTTCATTTACATAGGAAAAAAAAAAAAAATCCCAGCGGTGAATAAATACCACCAAAATAAAGCTTTATCTGTCTCAAAAAAATGGTAAATTCATATGGATACAGTGTTGCATGACCGCGCAATTGTCATTCAAAGTGTGATAGCGCTGAAAGCTGAAAATTGCCCTGGTCAGGAAGGGGGTAAAAGTGTCCGGACTGGAAGTGGTTCAATAGATAGAGCTTTATTTTGGTTGTATTTAATTACCTCTGGGCATTGTGTTTTTTTGTGTTTGTTTTTGTTTTTTTGTTGTTGTTTTTTTGTTTTTACTTTGTTTGCCTTTTTGTAGGAATAAATACAATTATGTCTGTTAGAAAACAACAAATAAATGCCCAGTACAATACAAACACCCCCAAAATGACCCGTTATTGGAAAGTAGACACTCCAAGGTGACCTCATTTTTTTGACCCTTGAATGAAGAGCATGCTGGCATTGAGGTGGTTAAAATATGGAGTTTGGTTATGGTGCAATAGATAAAGGGCATCATTAATGTACAGGTCATACACAGGAGGGGTGAAGGGGTAATGTACACATTACATCACAAACAGTGGGAGAATGAAGACGCAGGATAAGGGAGGTGGTGGATACTGATCAGAAACAGGAGAAAGAGGGCTAGAAGATCCCACAAATGAATTTAACTCCTCCCCACCATGAATCTGCTGCCACCTGCAATTCCCTAATTCGCTCATTCATTCATGGAATCAATGTGAGAAGAAGGAGAGGACTCAAAAATGTAAACAGTATTAGTGTTTTAATTTGTGGATTTGTACAGCAGTGGTAGTAGTTAGTAAAGTGGTTACGGATAAAAAATGAATGTGCCCTTAACTATAATCCAGTTGATAAACTACTTTTGTTTTACATATTTTGCAGCTAAATACTTTATGAAAAGTTGTATGGCCTCTGGTATTTAATCTTGTCAATTGCAAATACAGTTGCAAGAAAAAGTATGTGAACCCCTTGGGATTACGTGGAGTTTTGCATGAATTGGGCATAAAATGTGTTCTGAACGTCATCTAAGTCACTACAATAGAAGAACACAGTCTGCTGAACATAATACTACACAAACATTAGATGTTGCCATGGTTTAATTGCACATAACATGTAAACATTCACAGTGCAGGGAGGAAAAAGTATGTGAGGCCCTAGCTTAATGACTTCTCCCAGAGCTAATTGGAGCCAGGAGTGAGCCACCTTGACTCCAATCAGTGTGATGATATTGGATGTGTTGCTGACAGCTGTCCTGCCCTTAAAAAACACACACCTGTTTTGGGTTTACTGGTTTCAAGAAGTACTGTCTGATGTGAACCATGCCTCGCAGAAAAGAGCTCTCAGAAGACCTACGATCAAGAATTGTTGACTTCCATGAAGCTGGAAAGGGTTACAAAAGTATCTCCAAAAGCCTTGATGTTCATGTGTCCACAGTAAGACAGACTGTCTACAAATGGAGAAAGTTTAGCACTGTTGCTACTCTCCCTAGGCGTGGTCATCCTGTAAAAGTGACTGCAAGAGCACAGCGCAGAATGCTGCATGAGGTAAAGAAGAATCCCAGAGTGTCAGCTAAAGACCTACAGAAATCTCTGGCACATGCTAACATTTTTGTTGACACATTTACAATAAGGAAAACATTAAACAAGAATAGAGTACATGGGAGGACACCACGGAGGAAGCCATTGCTGTCCAAAAAGAATATTGTAGCACGTTTGAAGTTTGCAAAAGAGCACCTGGATGTTCCACAGCACTACTGGCAAAATATACTGTGGACAGATGAAACCAAGATTGAGTTGTTTGGGAAGAACACACAACACTATGTGTGGAGAAAAAAAGGCACAGCACACCAACATCAAAACCTCATCCCCACTGTAAAACATGGCAGAGGGAGCATCATGGTTTGGGCTGCTTTGCTGCCTCAGGACCTGGACGGATTGTTGTCATTGATGGGAAAATGAATTCCAGAGTTTATCAAGATATTTTGCAGGAAAACGTACGACCATCTGTCCGCCAACTGAAGCTCCGCAGAGGATGGGTGATGCAACAGGACAATGACCCAAAGCATACAAGTCATTCAACAAAACAATGGCTGCAACAGCACAGAATACGCCTTCTGGAGTGGCCCAGTCAGAGTCCTGACCTCAACCCGATTGAAATGCTGTGGCATGACCTTAAGAGAGCGATTCACACCAGACATCCCAAGAATATTGCTACACTGAAACCGTTTTGTGAAGAGGAGTGGTCCAAAATGACTCCAGATCGTTGTGCAGGTCTGATCTGCAACTACAGGAAACGTTTGGTTGAGGTTATTGCTGCCAAAGGAGGGTCAACCAGTTATTAAGTCCAAAGGTTCACATACTTTTTCCTCCCTGCACTGTGAATGTTTACATGTTATGTGCAATTAAACCATGGCAACATCTAATGTTTGTGTAGTATTATGTTCAGCAGACTGTGTTCTTCTATTGTTGTGACTTAGATGACGTTCAGAGCACATTTTATGCCCAATTCATGCAAAACTCCACGTAATCCCAAGGGGTTCACATACTTTTTCTTGCAACTGTAAATGTAACAATTGAATACATTAATTTGCTGATTCCCTCTAGCATTCTTTAGAATTGTTACATTGTATCTCTTGTTACAATGATGTATGGTTTTTCTATGCTCCTGAGCTCCCTCTAGTGTTCAGAATGCAGTATTTTACCTCTGCACATAACCGAGAATTTTAAAGTTCAGAAGAGAAAACGGTCTAAAGAACAATCGTTTTTGCTCGGTTGGCACAGGACATATGTGCATGAAATGTATACTAGATTAATGGCTATGCAAATGTTTTATAAATAGAGCCCTTCGTGTTCACATCATTCAGTTCTCTTTGGTAATGGAGCTCTTTTCATTTTTCCAGTCATAGTGCTGGCAGTCATTTTGTGTCTATTGTTAATAACTCATTTCATTTTGCTTATTCTTAAAGAAATAAAATGACGTGTAATTTAACCACTTTCCCGCCATCCTATAATCGAACTACTGCTACAGGGCGACAGGACTGTGCGAAATCACATGTATATATATGGATTGTCAGCCACCGGGTCCCGGCTGGAGATTCCCAATCAACACCAGTGTAAACAACACAGGTCTCTCTCCTGCCAGCAAGGACATGCTGTTTTGTATCTCTCTGCACAGCAGAGAAATCTAAAACTGCAAGTCTCCCTAGTAAAACAGCACACATAGTAAACCACACACAGCACACAGTTAACCCTTTGATCGCCCCAGATGTTAAACCCTTCCTGCCCAGTGTCATTAGTACAGTGTCAGTGCTTTTTATTAGCACTGATCACTGTATTAGTGGCAGTTAGTTCCCACCCAGTGTCAGAATGCCTGCCGGAGTCCCGCTATAAGTCACTGATCACCGCCATTACTAGTATAAAACAAATAATTCCAGTATATATACCGCCATTTGTAGATGCTATAACTCTCACATAAACCAATTAATTTACATGTATTGGAATATTATTTAGTAAAGACATGTCACAGAATACATTTTGGCCTAAATTTATGACGAAATTTAATTTTTTTTTAAATTTTTTTTTATTGGACGTGTTTAATAGCAAAGTCAAAAATATTTTTTCTTTCTTTTCAAAATGGTCAGCCTTTTTCTGTTTATAGCACAAAAAATAAAAAAAACATAGAGGTGATCAAATACCACCAAAAAGCTCTTTTTGTGGGTAAAAAAGGGCATACATTTTATTTGGGTACCGTGTTGCATGACCGCGCAATTGTTAAAGTAACAGTGCTGTATCACAAAAAATGGCCTGGTCAGGAATGGGGGTAAATTCTCTGGAGGGCAAATGGTTAACCTCCCTGGCAGTATGATTATTTCAGATTTTTGGTGCTGAAAGCGGTACAATTTTTTGCATAGAAATATGTGGGTTTTTTTTTGTTTTGTTTTTTTTTATTGTAGGCCTGTATTTCTTAGGAATAACTCACTGAAATCTGTACGAACAAGAGTCTATTAAACATCCCGGGTAGGATAAAACTTGAAACATGAAATCATAAATTATAATTTAATCATCATAAAAATAATATAATAATAAATTTAATTCAATAATATAATCAAACTAAAAACACTGAAATGTGAAATATAGCGCCAAGTTCGCACATCGCTGAGCAAAGTCGCAGAATCGTTTTCAGTGTCTGATGATGAATTTCCCCCACGAATCATTATCACTCAATTCTGCAAGTGGTTCTGATTTACTATCGCTGTTCTCTAGCCGGTCTAAAACCGCTTTTGACCTAAAGGGACGCTTTTTGGACGCCATGGACTTTTCTCAGTTTCCAGGCAGAAAGAACAGTAAAAATGCAGGCAGGGCGCAGGACAAAGCACTCGGGACAAAATGTATGTGAAATGGTTTGATACAGGAATGTTATACTATGTGATTTTAGTGAATGTCACTTTTTGTCATTTTCAAATTTCCCGCCGTTCCGTCCCCCGGTACGTCCCGACGCTCGCAGGGGACGGAACCCAGATGACAGATGCCGGCATCTGCCGGCTTACATTGCCGGGGACACTGTAGGAGGGACATCGCGGGAGCGCAGGACAAGGTAAGTGATCGAGGGATCGCGGAGCAGCGCCGCATAGTATTCCCGAGTGTAGCTCGGGGGGGTTACCGCTTGTGGTACTGAAACTTTACCCCGAGCTACACTCGGGAATACCGCCAGGGGGGTTAAGAATAACTCCTAGATTGTAAGCTCGAAAGAGTAGGGCCCTCTAACCCCTTGTGTACTGTTTGATGTTACTGTTCTGTTTCATGTATTGTCCCCCCCTCTATTGTACAGCGCTGAGCAAACCCTTTGGCGCTATATAAACTCGATAAATAAATAAATAAATAAACTCCACTTTTGTTAAGAAAAAAACATTCCCCTCTGGATGATCTATGTACATTGCAAGAAAAACTTTGTTGCGGATTCTTATGTGATTTTAGTGAATGTCACTTTTTGTCATTTTCAAATTTCCCGCCGTTCCGTCCCCCGTACGTCCCGACGCTTGCAGGGGACAGAACCCAGATGACAGATGCCGGCATCCACCGGAGGACATTGCCGGGGACACTGCAGGAGGGACATCGCGGGAGCGCAGGACAAGGTAAGTGATCGAGGGATCGCGGAGCAGCGCCGCATGGTAAGCCCGAGTGTAGCTCGGGGTTACCGCTTGTGGTACTGAAACTTTACCCCGAGCTACACTCGGGAATACCGCCAGGGAGGTTAACTTACTGTTTCTCCGGCAACATGTACTCAGCTGAATATCGATACCCTTTTAAATGTACAACCTTTCCCTAAGTATTTAAGTTAATGTCTTTTGCTTGTCACTTCTCTTTCAGGGTAAAGTATGTGTAGGGATTTGACTAAGTGGCCCATAAGGAGCATAAAAACAGCTCTATGCTTACAATGGCATAGAATTATGATAAAGGTGCATTGTTGTCAGCCTTGATATTTCAACTTCAATACCCCTCTGCAAGCAAAATCCGCTTTGAATGCATGAAGGCCATGGCAAGGGGGTGAAAGTACCTTCTTCAGAGTGTCTCAAAGGGAATTTGTACTATTTCCCTATTTGTCCGCACATTTCCCTGCCATCTTCACACCTGCTTACTATGTCAATATAGGCAGCTCCTTTTCTCTAGATTGTTCAACTAGTATTCCACAATTAAGGTGTCCGTTTATGAACCAGCGGTAAATGATCGCTGCTCAGTTCTCCGGCATTCTCGGAGAACACAGTTCTCCTCTGAATGCCTTTTATGAAGCGATGTAAATCAGTTCTCCAAACGAAGGGTGAACGGTCTACAAATGCTGGAGAACGGTCTACAAACGCTGGAAAACGGCTGCTTTTACTATATTCTTGCGAGATTACAGTAGGACCTCCGTTTACTAAACAAAAGTAAATTATCTTTGCTTAGTTTGCGGTTCCTCCGATTCTCCAGCTCTGGGCTGGAGAATCTGGAGGGAGAACACAGATCTCCAGTGAAGGGCTGAACATGTTCTCCGCTGACCTCCTGAGTGTTATAAACTGTGAATGACCAGAGAATAGCTGTGATCAGGGGCGGACTGACAACTCATGGGGCCCCCGGGCAATAGGGGATCATGGGGCCCCTGTGTCCATGCCCAAACTCAAAGCCTATGAAAAAGGTACCAGGGGCATCTCATGGGGCCCCCTACTGACCCCGGGCCCTCGGGCAGTGCCTGAGTTTCCAAATGGTCAGTCCGCCCCTGGCTGTGATCTTCTGAATCGCAGCCATTCTCCGTGTCATAAACGGACACCTAAATCACTTAAGACCATGCTCCTCCACCTGCAATTTACGTCAATCTATCGATTTTTTTTTTTTTTTTTTTTTTTTTTTTAATTACTATTATTGAATACTGTTAAACCCACTATGTGTGCCGGATTGATACTCAAAATGTGTTCACTTTTAAAACTAGTGTATGCTAATGACACTGTTAGTTATGCTATTAAAACTTGATCTCAGGTTAAAGTTGTCATATTATATTACCGCTTTTGTTTTATGTAAGATCTGCCATTCCGTTTTATGTGTACAGCTGTTCTTTTAGTAAAGTTCTTCATTTTTATGATTATTTTAATATGGCTGAACAATCTGAGTGAGTTCACTATTCCTTCACAAGTCGGTGATTTTACAAGTCTATAACTCTCTTTTAAATGTTAGTTGAAGAAATTGACAGCTTTAAAATGACTTAGGACCCGGCTTTGCTTTTTCTAGTCAGTCTTTTAATGCCTTTTTCATAAATTCATTTTCTGTATGTAGACGCAATCAAATGGCAGCAGCATTATTTGAATTACTAATGAAATCCTATTTGAAGAATGGATAATACGTACAAGCTCAAGTCACACATTTCTCTATAAAGGACTAGAGCCCTGCACGTGTATACCTGCCATTAAACTGGCCTAGGCTTAGACTAGTCTTCTTTTACTTCCTCCCTTTTAAATTCATGAATGATGAAAATAAAAACAGGTTTATAAATGACAAAGGAAAAACACAAAGAAAAAAAACAGTCATACATACCGTATAGCACACTATGAAACCCCATAAACTATAGCAGTAATACGGAGCAACTATACAGCACACTAAAATAAAATGAAATTTGAGGTTTAGAGAGTAATGTACATAGTTAGTCTGGCTGAAAAAAGACAAACGTCCATCCAATTCAACCATAATATGACCCAGAAGTTTAATAAAGTAGATTTTGCTGTATTAAAAAAAAAAATGTTCAGAAGAATAGATAAGCAAGAAACTATCTGCCTTTTTTTTTTCCTTTTAAAAAGGAAAGTTATATTCTAATTTCAATGGGATTTTGGCACTCTTAAAGTGGAACTTCACTTTCTCAATCAACATTGATTACTTTAATCCTTACATAGTAATATAGTTGGTAAGGTTGAATAAAGACACCAGTCCATCCAGTTGAACCTGTTCATCTTCAGAGCTTCCCCCATCCTCTGGAACTCTCTACCCCAATTTATCAGACTATCACGTACTCTGCTCACTTTTAGGCAATCTCTGAAAACTTATCTCTTCAGGGAAGCCTATCCTGCCCTCAGCTAATAATGGAATTCTCTATTCCTCCTACCAGTCCATCCCCCACAGTTACTACCTTTTGTACCACTAGCCCCTCCCTCTTAGATTGTAAGCTCCCAGGATCAGGGCCCTCCAATCCCTCTTATATTGAACTGTATTGTTGCTGTATTGTCTCTCGTTATATTGTACAGCGCTGAGCAAACTGTTGCTGCTATATAAATCCTGTATAAAAATATATAAATCCTGTATAATAATATATAAATCCTGTATAATAATAATAAAAATTATATTCCTGTATACTGTGTTCACTAAGAAACACATCTAAGACTTTATTTCCCACTGACACCACTGGTTGTGGATGGGAATTCCACATCCCTGCCACCCTGACAGTGAAGAACCCTCTACACAGTTCAAGGTTAAACCTCTTCTCCTCCAATTTCATTGAGTGGCCGTGTGTTTTCCTATACTCTCTGCAACTGAATAGTTTATTTCCTATGCTAGAATCACCATTCAAAAATTTTATATATTGCTATCATATTTTCCCTTAACCTCCCTGGCGGTATTCCCGAGTGTAGCTCGGGGTAAAGTTTCAGTACCAAAAGCGGTAACCCCCCCGAGCTACACTCAGGCTTACCATGCGGCGCTGCATAGGGAGTCCCTGCAGAGCTTACCTTGTCCTTCGCTCCCGCGATGTGTCCCCTGCAGCGTCCCCGGCAATGTAATCCGGTCTGTCATCTGGGTTCCGTCCCCTGCGAGCGTCGGGACGTACGGGGGACGGAACGGCAGGAAATTTGAAAATGACAAAAAGTGACATTCACTAAAATCACATAGTATAACATTCCTGTATCAAACCATTTCACATACATTTTGTCCCGAGTGCTTTGTCCGGCGTCCTGCCTGCATTTTTACTGTTCTTTCTGCCTGGAAACTGAGAAACGTCCATGGCGTCCAAAAAGCGTCCCTTTAGGTCAAAATTGGTTTTAGACCGGCTAGAGAACAGCGATAGTAAATCAGAACCACTTGCAGAATTGAGTGATAATGATTCGTGGGGGAAATTCCTCATCAGACACTGAAAACGATTTTGCGACTAAGATCAGTGATGTGCGAACTTGGCGCTCTATTTCAAATTTCAGTGTTTTTGGTTTGATTATATTATTGAATTAAATGTATTACTATTATATTTTTTATGATTATTTATTAAATTATAATTTATGATTTCGCGTTTCAAATTTTAACATACCCGGGATGTTTACTAGACTCTTGTTCGGACAGATTTCAGTGAGTTATTCCTAAGAATTACAGCCTACAATAAAAAAACTACATATTTCCATGAAAAATAATGGTACCGCTTTCAGCACCAAAAATCTGAAATAATCAGACCGCCGAGGAGGTTAAGTGTTTCTTCTCCAGGAAAAATAAGTTTATTGCTTGTAGTCATTCCTCGTAACTGAGGTCCTCCAGTCCCCTTATTAGTTTTCATAATCCTTATGCTGCTAGCATTAGTAAATAGATAGGAAAGTATTTAATATTTACTTGTTTTTAACTATTTTTTACATTTCTTCAGCTAGTTTCTGGTTTCCATGCCTAGGTAAATAATGTCATATATCCCAGGAGTCTTCAGGAGGGAAGGAGGGGTTTTCTCAGCTAAGCACACCCTCCAGCCTGCATGCCTGAGCTACGGGCAGGTTTCCAGGAAGTAATGGCTACATGAATCATCTGCTTTTACTCAAGATGGTCACAGCCAGAAATGCTGGGGGGGGGGGGGGGGTTCTAAGTGATTTTTCAGCAAAATAAAGCATGGAGACATGGATGGATGGGGAAGCTTGCTTTGAATAATCAAAATGAATTAACTAGCGCTTTTGGTTTGTGGTGTTCAGATACATTGTGCTTCCGCTTTAAGTATCATCTTACATTTCAGTTAGTTACCTGTCTTAATGGCACAAAGTCTTAGCATTTCATATATGCTTGCTCTAATAGGTTCCTAAAATGCCTGTCAGGGCGAAAGAAAAAATATACAATCTGTCTATGAAAAACATGTAAATATCCCCATGTTTATCCATTAACCCTTTTGCTGCTTGAACCTTTTTTGCAAAAATGTATTTTAGGCTGGAAAATTACACAAAACCTCCAAACATTACATATATTTTTTAACCTCCTCGGCGGTCTGATTCTTTCTGATTTTTGGTGCTGAAAGCGGTACCATTATTTTGCATGGAAATATGTAGTTTTTTTATTGTAGGCTGTCATTTTTAGGAATAACTCACTGAAATCTGTCCAAACGAGTCTAGTAAACATCCCGGGTATGATAAAAATTTGAAACACGAAATCATAAATTATAATTGAATAAATAATCATAAAAAATAATCTAATAAATTTAATTCAATAATATAATCAAACCAAAAACACTGAAATTTGAAATACAGAGGCAAATTCGCACATCGCTGAGCAAAGTCGCAAAATCGTTTTCAGTGTCTGATGAGGAATTTCCCCCACAAATCATTATCACTCAATTCTGCAAGTGGTTCTGATTTACTATCGCTGTTCTCTAGCCGGTCTAAAACCGCTTTTGACGTAAAGGGACGCTTTTTGGACGCCGTGGACTTTCCAGGCAGAAAGAACAGTCAAAATGTAGGCAGGGCGCCGGACAAAGCAGTAGGGACAAAATGTATGTGAAATGCATTGAAACAGCAATGTTTTACTATGTAATAATCATTTTTAAAAAAATTACATTTTTTAAAAATTTCAAATTTCCCGGTTCCGGCGCCGTACATCCCGACGTCACAGGGACCGGAACACGGAAGCCGGATGCCGGCATCGGCCGGAGGAGATGGCCGGGGACGCTGCAGGGGACACATCGTGGGAGCGAAGGACAAGGTAAGTGCTGCAGGGACTCCCTGAGCAACGCCGCATGGTAAGCCCGAGTGTAGCTAGAATAGTGACAGGGGTGACAGGGGTGACCCCGGAGTGATGTCATACACATCGCTTTCCGGGTCACAGCAAGAAGGGGAGGAGAGCTTGCTCTCCTCTCTCCCCTCCACCTGCCATGTTGGCGCTGGACCCACATATGAGTTTGGATCCCCATGCCTTTCTTTTAACCACCTCCCACCCGCCATATAGTCCAATGACGGGCGCAAGGTGGTTCTCTCGTTCTGGGAGGACGTCATATGACGTCCTCCCAATCTCACCGCGCATGCGCGGCACAGGGAGCGCACGGCGATCCGCGATCCCTTCCTGCCCTGTAGGCAGGAAGGGGGTAGAAGTGCCCGGTAGGCAGGAAGGGGGTAGAAGTGCCCTGTAGGCAGGAAGGGGGTAGAAGTGCCCGGTAGGCAGGAAGGGGGTAGAAGTGCCCGGTAGGAAGGAAGGGGGTATAAGTGCCCGGTAGGCAGGAAGGGGGTATAAGTGCCCGGTAGGCAGGAAGGGGGTATAAGTGCCCGGTAGGCAGGAAGGGGGTAGAAGTGCCCGGTAGGCAGGAAGGGGGGTAGAAGTGCCCGGTAGGCAGGAAGGGGGGTATAAGTGCCCGGTAGGCAGGAAGGGGGGTATAAGTGCCCGGTAGGCAGGAAGGGGGGTATAAGTGCCCGGTAGGCAGGAAGGGGGGTATAAGTGCCCGGTAGGCAGGAAGGGGGTAAAGTGCCCTGTAGGCAGGAAGGGGGTATAAGTGCCCGGTAGGCAGGAAGGGGGGTATAAGTGCCCTGTAGGCAGGAAGGGGGTATAAGTGTCCGGTAGGCAGGAAGGGGGTAAAGTGCCCTGTAGGCAGGAAGGGGGTAAAGTGCCCTGTAGGCGAGGGGTTAAAGATAGCTTGCATATTTGCCTTAAAAATGGCGAAAAAACAAACAATATTTGCCTCAAATAGACTTTATTGGTGTTCTGTTCTAAGTTTGGGGTTTTGCAATATCATTCCATAAAAAATGTGTTTTCTGTTAGGGAATCATACTACATACCAAAATCAAATGCTAATTCTATGATAATAAGGGATAATACAGCAAAAAAAAAACCATGAATTTAATATGAACAGTGTTTTAGGGCAGAAGGTCACCTCCATCAATCTAGTTATAAGGACAACTCCAATACAATGATATACTAGACCTTAAAGATACAACTCTGAGCCAATAGAGAACACCGTTTTGTCAATTTGTTTTGCCATTTTAAGTTGTAGAGACCTATCGGCAGATTCTCTGAAACTTTAATGGCTGGGCGAACCATGGTGGGTACCTATTTAAGAGGATTAAAAACCTAATCCCTACTTCTCCTTCTGCATAATTGAATGCTTGTATTTGCTGTGAGGAGTCCATTATGCAGTATTTGTAGCATGTATGTAATGAGCCAGGTATAACATGACATCAAAGCCTCTTCTCTAAAAAACAAAAATACAATCGCTGTTCTCTTGTTAGTGAAAGTATAATCATGGCAGAGATACGTCACCTATAGATTACAATGTATTGAATTTAAAGTACATGTATGGGTTAATCAAACCTTTGTATCATTAGATAGCAAGACACTTAGTCAGATTTTTTTTTTTCTTCTTTCAATGTTTTTTAGTCTGCAAACATAACATGTTTATTGTGCATACTAGTAATTGGGCTTAAAAATAGAATTGCGTGTGCATGATATACACTACGCATGTATTTTGAACTATCCTGACTTCATCTATGCTAGAGAACATGAAGATGGGGATGTTAGAGATCGTGTCATTCAACAGCAGTGTCTGCTAATAAGGTTCTTAATAATGCATCATATCTAAAATGACTTCTGGGCAAACATTCAAGAGTAAACAAACTAAAAAATCCCAGCGCCAATCAAAGAAAGTATACAATTATGCAGCTGTGCACCAGTGAAAACCACCAATAATGAATAACACAAAAAAGAGCGCAAAAATTAAATAAATAAAAATAATCACAAATAAATAAATGTCCGTGCAAAAAAAAAAAAAAAAAAAAAAAAAAAAAAAATATATATATATATATATATATATATATTAATTACATAGTGTAATACTGCCACTCAATACCATATAAATCAATAGTTATTTTATTGAAACATGTGAGTGTCCTTATTCTATGGATTTATATGGTATTGAGTGGCAGTATTACACTATGTAGCCTTTCTTTCCTTGCACATTATTGAGGATTCCATGGAGAAGTAGAGTGGAGTCGATTGCTGTATCTAAGCAGGGTGAAGAAGGAAATTTGAGTTCCTCCTGAGGGGCTATAGGATCCCTTATATCCTATGAGGCTTATTACTCACCTCCATCTGGTGAGTGTGGTCAATATTATTTTTGACGTGGTGATTAGGTGGAAGCACATTTTGGAACATTGTCTTGAAAATCCTTTTGGGAAAATAAGGACTTATGTTTGAATTATTATATATATATATATATATATATATATATAATTTTTTTTTTTGTTTTTTTTTTTGCATGGACATTTATTTATTTGTGATTATTTTTATTTATTTAATTCTTTTTTGTGTTAAACATTCAAGAGTAGTTAGATATATGTACACTGTAGACCCATTAAAGTGTTACTAAACCCAGTACCCCGCATTCACTATATCTGGTCAACCACAGTAAACAGAACATGGAAATGCAATCATTTTAGTAAATATAAACTGCTAAATAACATTTCTCATCATCGGTCTTGTGACTTCTATCTGTGTCCAGCTGAGCACGGGTTAATCTTGTAGGAGGAGTTTTAATTCTGCTATGACTGTCCTAAGAGGCTGCATAACCCCTGACCCCCTGTCTGGACTAGGGGCAGACTGACCATTTGGTAACTCGGGCACTGCCCGAGGGCCGGGGGTCAGTAGGGGGCCCCATGAGATGCCCCTGGTACCTTTTTCATAGGCTTTTTTGAGTTTGGGCAAGGACACAGGGGCCAAAGATCCATTATCTCCTGCGCTCAAAGACTTAGATCAAACAGGCGTTAGTGACAAGCAGCGTGTTGTGTGTTCATCCGCTGGTGATCAGAGGTTGTGCAGCTCTATCATGAAGCTGGGGAAGCTTAATAAAACTGTAGAGGAAGATGAAAGAGCGCACAAACCCTGCGCATTACCTCAATAAATAGTGACTAATTTTATTAATAAGGAAATATACTCACAAAGTGATGGTACAACAGGCATAGGTAACCATAATCCAAACAGGGTTACAGGTAAATCGAAAAGGGGGGGGGTGAAGGCTAACGCGTTTTGAACGGTGCTCCCTTCTTCATCACAGCTGGGTTGAGCAGATAGAGACTTCAGTATGGCAGAGTTCCCATGGCAAGGAGATATTCAGCCACTGAGTGTCAGTATTACAGCAGTTTAACCCCTTGCCTACCAGGCACTTATACCCCCTTCCTTACCAGGCCAATTTTCAGCTTTCAGCGCTGCCGCACTTTGACAATTGCGTGGTCATGCAACATTGTACCCATATGAAATTTTGATCATTTTTTTCTCACAAATAGAGCTTTCTTTTGGTGGTATTTTAATTGCCACTGGGCGCTTTACTTTTTGCGCTATAAATAAAAAAAGTGCAAAAAAATTTGAAAAAAAAAAAAATTTTCTTTGTTTCTATTATAAAATTTTTCAAACAGGTATTTTTTCTCCTTCACTGATGTGCATTGATGAGGCAGCACTGATGGGCACTGATAGGCGGCACTGATGGGCACTGATAGGCAGCACTAAAGGGCACTGATAGGAAGTACTAATGAGGTAGCACAGATAAGCGGCACTGATAGACAGCACTAATGAGGTGTCACGGATAGGCGGCACTATTATGCAGCACTGATAGGCGGCACTGATAGGTGACACTGATGATGGGTACTGATAGACGGCACTGACTGGCATCACTGCTGGGCACTGACTGGCGGCACTGACTGGCACAACCCCTGGGCACTGACTGGCAGCACTGCTGGGCTGCACTGGTGGGTGGCACTGGTGGGCAGCACTGGTGGGTGGGCACAGGTAGGTGGGCACAGGTGGGTGGCACTTCTGGGCACAGGTAGGTGGCACTTCTGGGCACAGGTGTGTGACACTGCAGAGTGGCACAGGTGGGTGCACTGCTGGGCACAGGTGGGTGATCTGCTGGGCACAGGTGGGCGGAGCTAGTGGGCGCACTGCTGGGCACAGGTGGGCGGAACTTGCGGGTGGCACTGCTGGGCACCAATCATCAGGGCACTGATCATCAGTGTCCTGATGATAGGTGCCGATCCCCGCTGTGACAACTGCCGGTTCTCGGCAGTACTTTCCTCACGATCTGACAGCGTGAGGAAAGTGCAGCCGAGAACCGGCACTTGCATTTCCCTGTGATCAGCGTGTCATTGGACATGGCTGATCACGTGGTAAAAGGCCGCTGGGATCGGCCTTTTTCCACATCACGTGATCAGCTGTGTCCGTAGGACACAGCGATCACGGAGATCGCCGGGTGCGCGCCCCCTGGGGCGCGCAGGAGAGCGCGTTCTAGGGGGACGTCATATGACGTCCACCTAGAACTGGCCGGCCGCAGTGAAGCCGTCATTCGGCTATCTGTGGTCGGCAACTAGTTAAACAGGCTGAACTGCTGTAATACTGACACTCAGTGGCTGAATGTCTTCTTGCCATGGGAACTCTGCCATACTGAAGTCTCTATCTGCTCAACCCAGCTCTGATGAAGGGAGCACCCTTCGAAACGCGTTAGCCTTCATCCCCCCCTTTTCGATTTACCTGTAACCCTGTTTGGATTATGGTTACCTATGCCTGTTGTACCATCACTTTGTGAGTATATTTCCTTATTAATAAAATTAGTCACTATTTATTGAGGTAATGCGCAAGGTTTGTGCGCTCTCTTTCATCTTCCTCTACAAGGAAACAGGGGTCCCATGATCCCCTATTGCCCAGGGGCCCCATGAGTTGTCAGTCCGCCCCTGGTCTGGACAGTGCTGAAATGGCCCTGTGCTGATCACATGCCCCCTCCCAAAGAAAAAAAAAAAAACTCTCCAGCTCTCTACACACTAAACTGATCATGTGCAGAGTGACTCGTAGATCTCTGTACTATCAGTAGATGGACTGAGGGTAGTAGAAGAAGGGGAGGATCAGAGAAGCCAGGATCAAACATCCTTTTTTTATACAATGCAGAATATTAACCCCTTAGGTTCCACAGTGAGTATAACAAGCATGCTTTACTGCGTCTACAGACTGATTTTACTGTTGTGGGTTTAGTAACCTTTTAGGTACTTGTGATTACTGCAGAAAGACAAAGCTGCATTGGTACTAAAAAGGTATACCCTGATCATGTCTTCAAGAGATGCAAAATGTATATTGTTTACGGCCCTGCAAAGGTTTCCTTTTTTCTGCTAAGCACACCAGGTATTTGAATTCAGTGGGATATGATGTTACTAATGTATACAGCAGAGACATGTCTGTATATTACTAACAAAGAAACAATCTTTATCTGAATGTCATCCACTTGACAAAGTAGGGAGCAAACTGGTTGGAAAGAGAGGCGCATTGCAAACATATTGTATTCTCCACTAAATATGTACAAAGATTTATCTAATCTGCAATTAATCATACAGCTAAGTACAGCCTGAATGTCTGATTTGTGTCATTTTCAACAGATCAAGGAGTTCTACGTAGAAATATTATGGCAAATCAAAAATGACGAATCAGTGATTCTCGGGTATTACTAAACATCATATCATACGGAAATGTGAAATCTGAATGTATTGCCTGTATAAATTTGGCCACATATAAGTGTCACCACCACTCGCTGAACCCTTTCCTAATGGTATTTTAACTACTTGGTGGGCTGGAGTCTGAATAATGAAATATCATGGCTTTTATTTTGAAGTACTGAACTTTATGGTCTGATATAGAAAAGAGATCTGCAATTGCAGATTTCAACTCCACTGAGAAAATCAGCAACTAATTATATTGGTTTTGCTTAGAACTAATTAACCTCCCTGGCGGTATGATTATTTCAGATTTTTGGTGCTGAAAGCGGTACCATTATTTTGCATGGAAATATGTAGTTTTTTATTGTAGGCTGTAATTTTTAGGAACAACTCACTGAAATCTGTCCGAACAAGAGTCTAGTAACCATCCCGGGTATGATAAAACTTGAAACACGAAATCAGAAATTATAATTTAATAATCATAAAAAATAATATAATAATAATTTTAATTCAATAATATAATCAAACCAAAAACACTGAAATTTGAAATATAGCGCCAAGTTCGCACATCGCTGAGCAAAGTCGCAAAATCGTTTTCAGTGTCTGATGAGGAATTTCCCCCACGAATCATTATCACTCAATTCTGCAAGTGGTTCTGATTTACTATCGCTGTTCTCTAGCCGGTCTAAAACCGCTTTTGACCTAAAGGGACGCTTTTTGGACGCCATGGACTTTTCTCAGTTTCCAGGCAGAAAGAACAGTAAAAATGCAGACAGGGGACAGGACAAAGCACTCGGGACAAAATGTATGTGAAATGGTTTGATACAGGAATGTTTTACTATGTAATAATCATTTTAAAAAAAAAATGTCATTTTTTAAAATTTTCAAATTTGCTGCCGGTTCCAACAATTCTGTACTTATAGTCCAGGCCAGTCCACCACTGTAGCATCATAAAAATGGGCGGTACGGGGCGTGGCTTAGTGTCATGTAGCCGCCGTGACGTCACGGCCGGTCACATGATCAGGAAAGGTCCCGATCGAAAGAGTGGACCGGGACCTTTCCGTGAGTACCTCACGTGTGCTGAGAGCATGCAGGGCGTGCACTCTCAGCACATATGTTTTTTGCTACATGAACGCAAATGTGCGGCCGCTCGCTGTCTAGGCCCAGACGCCGGGAGGCCGCACATTTGTGTGCGGCCGGCGTGAACGGGTTAATTCTGTATGAAACAACTCTCCACTCATTTGACCAAGTCTTTAATTCATGAAAGTTTAACATATTGGAGTTGATTTACTAAAGCTGGAGGGTGCAAAATCTGGTGCAACTGTGAATGGTAGCCAATCAGATTCTAACTTCAGCTTGTTCAATTAAGCTTTGATAATAATTTGGAAGCTGATTGGTTCTATGCAGAGCTGCACCAGATTTTACACCCTCCAATTTAGTAAATCAACACCTTTGTCTTATTTCAGTTATGTTTTTATTACTTTTACATTTCCATAGACGCATCTCAAAATGTCATAATAAAAATGCTCTCTTCTATGTGTTATCTTTGCAAGAACAAACCATTTACTATATGGATTTCTGTTTGTATAAATTTATTATAGCTCGACTCAATCCAAACATGTCTCTTTGGAACTGTCATTCCACATTAAAGATCTTTGACAGGTGTCAGACAGAACAGAATTGAGGTGAAATCTCCACTCTGGGGCAAAAAGAGGATGGTTAGATTTTCTGTCAAGTTTTTATTTCTGTATATCAGTACCCATTGGGGAGATTTCGTCTCACCTCCTGTCCAGGTGATGAGTGTCAAGACAGAAAAAGTGATGGGAAATTACAACAGAGACATCTGAATTTTAAAACTTGACAGATGATCTAACCCATCTTCACTCTACCTAACAGTGAAGGAAATTTTTTTGGCAGTTGGTTTGTCCGTATTTTGGATAAAAATAATGAAAACAATTCTTCAGCTTGGCAGAAGTCACCATGAGATATTTGCTAGTACCTTGTTTAAGTTTCCTGATTTTCCCCAATTTGCTGCTTTAGCAAACAGAGACTTTCTGAAAAGGCACCATTTGCTTATGGCTACCTTCATATTACCTGTTCAGGCACCAAGCACTACACTGGGGGAGGGAGAGGGGAGTGTCAAGAGCATGTCTTGCCCAGATGCATCAGATTTTTTTCTGATATTGCAGTGGTGGACTGGCCTGGACTATAAGTACATAATTGTTGGCACACATGATCACCTCTGATATTACTTTTATTTTTCATCATCTTTGATTTGAAAAAGCAAAAACCTTATGCAGCAATGGTAAATAAAGTAAGCCCAGCACCCTATGATGATGTGCATAGCACGAAACGCATTGGGGGCTACAGTTACTAGACGTTTAGCCACCTCTGGTGGCCATCCTGAATATTATATGGTCAGTGATCTTTTCTATTGATTGTACCTGTCCACACCTGTTTTGTTAATAAACTAGCCTACGGTATCACACTATGTGGTGTCCCCTATTGGGCTCTCTTCACTGAGAGCCTTCATCCGCAGAACCTGCACCATAGGGAACCCTGGAAGGTGATACGTGTCTGAGCACCCTATCCTAGACGTGACCAGAAGGTGTACAGGATCCTGACCGTTACGAGGATGCAGAAGATATACCTGGTGAGACAGGCATATCTCAAAGGCGTATTATTTACGCACTTCTGGTGAGTGTGCAATCTATTTCACCTCTTATCTGCCACCTCGGATCAAGTCCTCCACGCACCTATTTTAAAGATCATATCAGATCCTCACGTGGGCTTTATATTTTGGGACATTTTATTCATTAGTCACCGTTGGTGACATGAGTTACTGCACTTTATACGGATATACCATCCACTAATCATTTAATGGTTTTATTGGATAATAATTTGTCTTTTACTTAGCGCTGCACCTATATCTAAATGGTAAATAAAGACACACTAATAAATCATGATGAGATGAAAAGCATTATGTATTTCAGAACAACTTGCTAGTATCTATTTCAATTGTAAACTAATATCCCGCCTTTGGGAATTAGGATTGCAATTTAGATGTCCAGAAGGCCTCTCTTTCCAAGAGTTTTATATGGACGTCACCTCTTCCTTCCTCCCTTCAGGGGTAGAAAAAAAGAGTTTGTATATCTTGGAAGGTAAAGGATAAAACATCATCCTTGTGCTCCTGTAAAAAAATGGATATGGCATATCGGTAGGACAGGGCACCACAAAATTTTGGCCCCCACAATAATGTTCACTAGACCTAGTTCAAAGGTGTTTAGTGGTATACCCTACATATTGAAGGATGACATGCATTCCTCAGGAAGAGGAAATGGTTTACCAGACACTGCCAAATTAAGAGGCTTGGTTTTAGCAGGCAGATCAGTGTCTGCAATCATAGCCGGCACTACAACTAGGCAAACTAGGCAGCCAATTAGGGCACACTGCCGTCTAGGGTGCACCCACAGCCAGAGTCGCCGATAGGGCAGTACAACCAACCCTGTTGTAACATTAATTAGATTTTCCCCATCACTTCACCACAGGGGCACAGGAGGCGAGGAGCAGAGAGAGACTTTGTAATTGCAGGCGCAGATGGCTAAAGCCCCACTGCATTTTGCAATGCTAATCAGTGGCGGCCGGTCAGTGGCTGCTCACAGTCTTTCACTGGTGGAGTGATGTTTTCGCTGACAGAGTGATTATCGCTTCCTCCGCTGCGGTGGGTGGAAGATGGGACTGTAGCCTGGCGGTGGGAGGCGATTCACCAAAGAGGTGGCCGAGGGCACAAGCAGGATCAGAATTTGTTTTCTGAGGCACAGACAGAGATACAGCCATACACTGTATACAGGCAGACATGCAGCACCTTCTGTTCTGTATGATCATCATCATGGTAATGATGACCATCATATAAGCACAGTGAGATCCTTCCTGTTAGTTCTTATTTACACTTGTGTTTGAGGAAGAGCCACACTTTTACTGTACCCCAACCACTCCCTATTATGCCATACAGGCACTACCACCATAGTATAGCAATAATGGTGGAGTGTTGTGTACTATGGTGGCTGTGCCTTTGCAACATAAAGGGTAGTGATTGAGGGACAGCTAACCTCCCCGGCGGTATGATTATTTCAGATTTTTGGTGCTGAAAGCGGTAACATTATTTTGCATGGAAATATATAGTTTTTTTATTGTAGGCTGTAATATTTAGGAATAACTCACTGAAATCTGTCCGAACAAGAGTCTAGTAAACATATGAAAAAATTTGAAACACAAAATCATGAATTATAATTTAATAAATAATCAGAAAAAATAATAATACATTTAATTCAATAATATAATCAAACCAAAAACACTGAAATTTGAAATATAGCGCTAAGTTCGCACATCGCTGAGCAAAGTCGCAAAATCGTTTTCAGTGTCTGATGAGGAATTTCCCCCACAAATCATTATCACTCAATTCTGCAAGTGGTTCTGATTTACTATCGCTGTTCTCTAGCCGGTCTAAAACTGCTTTTGACCTAAAGGGACGCTTTTTGGACGCCATGGACGTTTTCCCAGTTTCCAGGCAGAAAAGAACAGTCAAAATGCAGGCAGGGCGCCGGACAAAGCACTCGGGACAAAATGTATGTGAAATGGGTTGAAACAGCAATGTTTTACTATGTAAAATTCGTTTTGAAAAAATAAATTTTTTTTACATTTTCTAATTTCCCGCTGCCGGCGTCACAGGGACTGGAACACGGAATCCGGATGCTGGCATCAGCCGGAGGAGATGGCCGGGGACGTTGCAGGGGGCACATCGCGGGAGCGAAGGACAAGGTAAGCTCTGCAGGGACTCCCTATGCAGCGCCGCATGGTAAGCCCGAGTGTAGCTCAGGGTCACCGCTTTTGGTACAGAAACTTTACCCCGAGCTACACTCGGGAATACCGCCAGGGAAGTTAAAGTGTGGCTCAGCTGCACACTTTTAATGTCTCTCAAACAAAAGTGTAAATAAGAACTAACAGGAGGCATCTCATTGAGTGTGTGCAAATCTGAGAGGCTGACTGTCAGGTGGAAATGATCCAATAGCTGTGCAGCCTACAGATTGCTTCCGCACCCCCCCATGTGCCATGCTTCCCAGGCTCTGCGCTCCCATCAGCATACCTGGGACCTGCATGGTGGGTGCCACCAGTAGAAGGTTGGGAGATCAACAAACATCTCTTCAACTGATCTCCCCTTCCTGCTAATGACATGGAAGCAAGGTGTAAAACTTCACTTTTGGGTCCTGATGTCACTGTCCCCAGACAGGATTGGATGATGTTAGCTGGAGATGAAGCCGCCTCCTGCCAACTTCAGCCAATCCACAAAGAGGTATCCAGCCAATGAGTTGCCCCGCAAGTCATGCTGCGCACAACATTACTTCCTGCCATCTCCCCAGTCAGTCTTCACACCAGGGGTGGACTGACAACTCATGGGGCCCTAGGGCAATAGGGGATTATGGGGCCCCTGTATCCTTAACCAAACTCAAAAAAGCCTATGAAAAAGGTACCAGGGGCATCTCATGGGGCCCCCGACTGACCTCGGGCCCTTGGTCAGTGCCCGAGTTTTCAAATGGTCAGTCCGCCCCTGCTCCACACAGAGCTAACATTGGCAAGGATTGGCTCCATGTGGAGTTTTATTTTGAAGTTTTATTTTTTTGGAAGGGGGTGGGGTGCAAGGAGCTGGTCTTGCCTAGGGCACATAATAGTATAGCACCGGCCCTGTCTGCAATGTAACCCACATTTAAAAGTGCTTTTGGTGGATAATCAAGTGTCACTACCTCTTCTAGATGGATCTCCAAATAGAGAGGGGGAGAAAGGAATACCTAATGTTGGTGCCCTCCTGCTTGAAAAACAAAATCCACTGAGGATTTGGAGTTTCTTACTTCATGGTGACCAGGCTGCTTTTTGGGTTTAATCTCCTATAGAGGCATTGTTGACCTCTTGATTCTTGGGGTCTATTTCTGTAGTAGGCAGGTAGAGATTTATCTATTGTGACAGAGCACTTGGATTGCATCAAGGATTGCTGGCATTTGTGGTTCACCTGTTAAAAGACTATCACAATATTAAATCATCCATTAATGTGGAATATTCACTGCAACATTTGTTTTGGACACTAGAAGCACCATGTAATGCCATTATATTTGTTATACATTGCAATAAAAACATAGATGTCATTTTAAGTTACAGTATATCACACAATTTTATGTGTTTGGTTTCCTGACACTTTATAGTGTTCAGCATCACTTTTATTCTGTTTTTGTTTATTTTTGTTTCATTCATTCTTCACTGTTTTTCTTTGTCACAATTTGGTACTGATTCACGTACACTGAGCGCAAGGAGTATAGTTTGGTATACTGTATATTTATCTTCATATAGAGCAGGGATAATTCTTCTAATAATTGAAATAATTTTGTAATATTTGTTCAAAAATGAGTGACACGCATAGGCATCTTTGTTGATTGTAGATGAGAATACACACATCCGGCTTCCAGAGAAAACCGCTCCTAAAAACAGTTCCACTTAGGCCTCATAAATGCTCAGATGGATGCAATCCTGACTGTGTGACAGCTTGATGCCCCAAGAATGGATTTATAGCCTTTGGTTTACAAAATGTAATGCTTTCCATAACACCCATCTCAACTTCCCCCATCAACGTCAATTTCAAATAATTTATCTTAGCGTTATCCCAATTACAGGTATAGGACAAGTTGCAATCATTGCTGTTTCCATGAAGAGTGAAATCCTGTCAATAGATTCCCATCATATCAAAAGTAAATTGTTGATATACTGACTAGAGATGAGCGAAGAAATGAAAAATTCGATTCGACTGATTCGGCGAATTCGTGGACAATATTCGATTCGAGTCGAATAAATTCGCTGTGAATTTAACTTAAAAAAGGGTGTTTCTAGGCTTCAGAGAGACTTAATATTAGTGCAGAACACTGTACCTTTAATTTAAATGCCCTTGGAGTCTGCTGGGGAAGAGAAATAATACTGTCAGTCAGTATGACATGCAGATGAGTGCCGTCGATCTTAGAATCACCGCACACTTCACTCATTTGGGCAGTCACGGGGCCAAAACCAGAGTGTGGAGCCACAGTGTGGCGGTGGAGGCAGCAGCAATGGGAGGCCATACAGCACCCTATGACAAAAATGGAAACCACCAGCAGTGTGAGGAGACCTGAAAGTGGCACATGGCAGAGTGTGGCGATAGAGACAGCAGCAATGGGAGGCCGTACAGGGACCCATGACACACTCTGGACCTGGCAGCAGCATGAGGAGGCGGTACAGGGGCCCATGGCAGATTACGGGCCTGGCAGCAGCATGAGGAGTCGGTACAGGGGCCCATGGCAGATTACGGGCCTGGCAGCAGCAATGGGAGGCCGTACAGGGACCCATGACACACTCTGGACCTGGCAGCAGCATGGGGAGGCGGTACAGGGGCCCATGACAGATTACGGGCCTGGCAGCAGCATGAGGAGTCGGTACGGGGGCCCATGACACACTCTGGACCTGGCAGCAGCATGAGGAGGCGGTACAGGGGCGCATGACAGATTACGAGCCTGGCAGCAGCAACTTGGACAGGAGGACGTTCAGCTTCTGCACCGTCGGGTGCGTGCTCGCAAACTGTTGTCTCTTGGAAACGGATTCCAAGAAAGACTGCTGACGGAATCCGTGAAGAGGAGTAGCAGGAGAAGGAGCATCTGAACGAGCGGAATATGCCAACAAGCGACAACAGTGGCCCATGACAGATTACGGGCCTGGCAGCAGCATGAGGAGTCGGTACGGGGGCCCATGGCAGATTACGGGCCTGGCAGCAGCTATGGGAGGCCCGTAATCTGCCAGCACCCTATGACAAAAAATGGAACCCACCAGCAGTGTGAGGAGACCTGAAAGTGGCACATGGCAGAGTGTGGCGATGGAGACAGCAGCAATGGGAGGCCGTACAGGGACCCATGAGAGACTCTGGACCTGGCAGCAGCATGAGGAGGCGGTATAGGGGCCCATGGCAGATTAGGGGCCTGGCAGCAGCTATGGGAGGCCCGTAATCTGCCAGCACCCTATGACAAAAAATGGAACACACCAGCAGTGTGAGGAGACCTGAAAGTGGCACATGGCAGAGTGTGGCGATGGAGGCAGCAGCAATGGGAGGCCGTACAGGGACCCATGAGAGACTCTGGACTTGGCAGCAGCATGAGGAGGCGGTATAGGGGCCCATGGCAGATTAGGGGCCTGGCAGCAGCTATGGGAGGCCCGTAATCTGCCAGCACCCTATGACAAAAAATGGAACACACCAGCAGTGTGAGGAGACCTGAAAGTGGCACATGTTTGGGGCATGATTCATGGCGGATTTAGTCAGTTGTGTCAGGAACTGGTGGTTTGAAATCCAGACTAATCCACGCCTGATTCATTTTCACAAACGTGAGTCTCTCCACACTTTGGGTGGACAGTCGTGTCCTCCGCGGAGTTGCAATACCTCCTGCCGCACTAAACACGCGCTCCGATGCCACGCTACTGGCCGGGCATGACAGCCTTTCAAGGGCAAATTCAGCTAGTTGGGGCCAAAGGTCAAGTTTCGTTGCCCAGTAGTCAAGGGGATTGTCTACCTCGGTTGGCAGGGTGCTGTCCAAGTAGGCCTAAGCCTGTTGTTTGAGGTCCTGCTCCAGGTCCACCTGATGCTGCTGCTGCTGCTGCGGCTGGTTAGTAGTTTCCTCACTGCGCTGGTGAAGAAAGCTACTCATCATCGACTGCAGACTGAGGCAGCCGCTGCTGGTGGAGCTGCCACTGCTCCTACCACCCCACCCCTCCCCTGCTGCCATGGCAGCGGAACACGAGCGCACAGGGCCCACAGTGTCTGAGGATGGACGTTGGCGCAGACAGGCAGAGACCAGCTGACTACATAGGTGTTTTTTATAGTACGTTATTTTGGCCTCCCTCTCAGCAGGTGTGAAAAAGGCCACCATTTTTGAACGGTAGCGAGGGTCCAACAAGGTGGACAGCCAAAAGTCATCCCTCTGTCTGATGGTTATTATTCGGCTGTCGCTACGCAAGCAACCGAGCATGCTATGGGCCATTTGTGCCAAGGAATGCGAGGGACTCCCTGCCTCCATCTCCACAGCATACTGCCACGGTGCGTCTAGGTCCTCTGTCTCCTCTTCCTCCTCCTCTACCAGATGCTCCTGCTCCTCCACTCCTGTCCGCTGAGTGGAAAAACCACCCATTTCACTCAATAATTCCTGAGCACCAATGTCCTCCTCTACCTCCTCCTCTTCTTCCAGTCCTGCCCCCACAGGGGCCATGTGGCGTTGAGATCTGTGCGCCACGTCTACCGCACCCTGACCAGCCATTGTTAACAGCATTTGTTCCAGGACGTGCAACAGAGGAATGACGTCGTTCATCCCATAGTCCTGCCGACTCACGAATAGCGTGGCCTCCTCAAAGGGCCTGAGCAAGCGGCAGGTGTCACGCATGAGCTGCCAATGGCTGACATCTAAGTTACACAGGGAGTACCTTTATCTGCTTTTAACATCAGGAAATCTGTGATGGCCTTTTGCTGTTCGTAAAGGCGGTCTAACATATGTAGGGTTGAATTCCACCTTGTTGCAACGTCACAGCATGAGGAGTCGGTATAGGGGCCCATGGCAGATTAGGGGCCTGGCAGCAGTTATGGGAGGCCCATAATCTGCCAGCACCCTATGACAAAAAATGGAACACACCAGCAGTGTGAGGAGACCTGAAAGTGGCACATGGCAGAGTGTGGCGATGGAGACAGCAGCAATGGGAGGCCGTACAGGGACCCATGAGAGACTCTGGACCTGGCAGCAGCATGAGGAGGCGGTATATAGGGGCCTACGGCAGATTAGGGGCCTGGCAGCAGCTATAGGAGGCCCGTAATCTGCCAGCACCCTATGTCAAAAAATTCAACACACCAGCAGTGTGTGAGGAGACCTGAAAGTGGCACATGGCAGAGTGTGGCGATGGAGACAGCAGCAATGGGAGGCCGTACAGGGACCCATGACAGACTCTGGACTTGGCAGCAGCATGAGGAGGCGGTATATAGGGGCTTATGGCAGATTAGGGGCCTGGCAGCAGCTATAGGAGGCCCGTAATCTGCCAGCACCCTATGTCAAAAAATTCAACACACCAGCAGTGTGAGGAGACCTGAAAGTGGCACATGGCAGAGTGTGGCGATGGAGACAGCAGCAATGGGAGGCCGTACAGGGACCCATGACAGACTCTGAACTTGGCAGCAGCATGAGGAGGCGGTATATAGGGGCCCATGGCAGATTAGGGGCCTGGCAGCAGCTATAGGAGGCCCGTAATCTGCCAGCACCCTATGTCAAAAAATTTAACACACCAGCAGTGTGAAGAGACCTGAAAGTGGCACATGGCAGCAGAGTGTGGCGATGGAGACAGCAGCAATGGGAGGCCGTACAGGGACCCATGAGAGACTCTAGACTTGGCAGCAGCATGAGGAGGCGGTATATAGGGGCCCATGGCAGATTAGGGGCCTGGCAGCAGCTATGTGAGGCCCGTAATCTGCCTGCACCCTATGTCAAAAAATTAAACACACCAGCAGTGTGAAGAGACCTGAAAGTGGCACATGGCATGAGAGACTCTGGACCTGGCAGCAGCAGGAGGAGGCGGTATAGGGGCCCATGGCTGATTAGGGGCCTGGCAGCAGCTATGTGAGGCCCGTTATCTTGCAGCACCCTATGTCAAAAAATTTAACACACCAGCAGTGTGAAGAGACCTGAAAGTGGCACATGGCAGCAGAGTGTGGCGATGGAGACAGCAGCAATGGGAGGCCGTACAGGGACCATGACAGACTCTGGACTTGGCAGCAGCATGAGGAGGCGGTATATAGGGGCCCATGGCAGATTAGGGGCCTGGCAGCAGCTATGTGAGGCCCGTTATCTTGCAGCACCCTATGTCAAAAAATTTAACACACCAGCAGTGTGAAGAGACCTGAAAGTGGCACATGGCAGCAGAGTGTGGCGATGGAGACAGCAGCAATGGGAGGCCGTACAGGGACCCATGAGAGACTCTGGACCTGGCAGCAGCAGGAGGAGGTGGTATATAGGGGCCCATGGCAGATTAGGGGCCTGGCAGCAGCTATGTGAGGCCCGTAATCTGCCTGCACCCTATGTCAAAAAATTTAACACACCAGCAGTGTGAAGAGACCTGAAAGTGGCACATGGCAGCAGAGTGTGGCGATGGAGACAGCAGCAATGGGAGGCCGTACAGGGACCATGACAGACTCTGGACTTGGCAGCAGCATGAGGAGGCGGTATATAGGGGCCCATGGCAGATTAGGGGCCTGGCAGCAGCTATGTGAGGCCCGTTATCTTGCAGCACCCTATGTCAAAAAATTTAACACACCAGCAGTGTGAAGAGACCTGAAAGTGGCACATGGCAGCAGAGTGTGGCGATGGAGACAGCAGCAATGGGAGGCCGTACAGGGACCCATGAGAGACTCTGGACCTGGCAGCAGCAGGAGGAGGTGGTATATAGGGGCCCATGGCAGATTAGGGGCCTGGCAGCAGCTATGTGAGGCCCGTAATCTGCCTGCACCCTATGTCAAAAAATTTAACACACCAGCAGTGTGAAGAGACCTGAAAGTGGCACATGGCAGCAGAGTGTGGCGATGGAGACAGCAGCAATGGGAGGCCGTACAGGGACCATGACAGACTCTGGACTTGGCAGCAGCATGAGGAGGCGGTATATAGGGGCCCATGGCAGATTAGGGGCCTGGCAGCAGCTATAGGAGGCCCGTAATCTGCCAGCACCCTATGTCAAAAAATTTAACACACCAGCAGTGTGAAGAGACCTGAAAGTGGCACATGGCAGCAGAGTGTGGCGATGGAGACAGCAGCAATGGGAGGCCGTACAGGGACCCATGAGAGACTCTAGACTTGGCAGCAGCATGAGGAGGCGGTATATAGGGGCCCATGGCAGATTAGGGGCCTGGCAGCAGCTATGTGAGGCCCGTAATCTGCCTGCACCCTATGTCAAAAAATTAAACACACCAGCAGTGTGAAGAGACCTGAAAGTGGCACATGGCATGAGAGACTCTGGACCTGGCAGCAGCAGGAGGAGGCGGTATAGGGGCCCATGGCTGATTAGGGGCCTGGCAGCAGCTATGTGAGGCCCGTTATCTTGCAGCACCCTATGTCAAAAAATTTAACACACCAGCAGTGTGAAGAGACCTGAAAGTGGCACATGGCAGCAGAGTGTGGCGATGGAGACAGCAGCAATGGGAGGCCGTACAGGGACCATGACAGACTCTGGACTTGGCAGCAGCATGAGGAGGCGGTATATAGGGGCCCATGGCAGATTAGGGGCCTGGCAGCAGCTATGTGAGGCCCGTTATCTTGCAGCACCCTATGTCAAAAAATTTAACACACCAGCAGTGTGAAGAGACCTGAAAGTGGCACATGGCAGCAGAGTGTGGCGATGGAGACAGCAGCAATGGGAGGCCGTACAGGGACCCATGACAGACTCTGAACTTGGCAGCAGCATGAGGAGGCGGTATATAGGGGCCCATGGCAGATTAGGGGCCTGGCAGCAGCTATAGGAGGCCCGTAATCTGCCAGCACCCTATGTCAAAAAATTTAACACACCAGCAGTGTGAAGAGACCTGAAAGTGGCACATGGCAGCAGAGTGTGGCGATGGAGACAGCAGCAATGGGAGGCCGTACAGGGACCATGACAGACTCTGGACTTGGCAGCAGCATGAGGAGGCGGTATATAGGGGCCCATGGCAGATTAGGGGCCTGGCAGCAGCTATGTGAGGCCCGTTATCTTGCAGCACCCTATGTCAAAAAATTTAACACACCAGCAGTGTGAAGAGACCTGAAAGTGGCACATGGCAGCAGAGTGTGGCGATGGAGACAGCAGCAATGGGAGGCCGTACAGGGACCCATGAGAGACTCTGGACCTGGCAGCAGCAGGAGGAGGTGGTATATAGGGGCCCATGGCAGATTAGGGGCCTGGCAGCAGCTATGTGAGGCCCGTAATCTGCCTGCACCCTATGTCAAAAAATTTAACACACCAGCAGTGTGAAGAGACCTGAAAGTGGCACATGGCAGCAGAGTGTGGCGATGGAGACAGCAGCAATGGGAGGCCGTACAGGGACCATGACAGACTCTGGACTTGGCAGCAGCATGAGGAGGCGGTATATAGGGGCCCATGGCAGATTAGGGGCCTGGCAGCAGCTATGTGAGGCCCGTTATCTTGCAGCACCCTATGTCAAAAAATTTAACACACCAGCAGTGTGAAGAGACCTGAAAGTGGCACATGGCAGCAGAGTGTGGCGATGGAGACAGCAGCAATGGGAGGCCGTACAGGGACCCATGAGAGACTCTGGACCTGGCAGCAGCAGGAGGAGGTGGTATATAGGGGCCCATGGCAGATTAGGGGCCTGGCAGCAGCTATGTGAGGCCCGTAATCTGCCTGCACCCTATGTCAAAAAATTTAACACACCAGCAGTGTGAAGAGACCTGAAAGTGGCACATGGCAGCAGAGTGTGGCGATGGAGACAGCAGCAATGGGAGGCCGTACAGGGACCATGACAGACTCTGGACTTGGCAGCAGCATGAGGAGGCGGTATATAGGGGCCCATGGCAGATTAGGGGCCTGGCAGCAGCTATAGGAGGCCCGTAATCTGCCAGCACCCTATGTCAAAAAATTTAACACACCAGCAGTGTGAAGAGACCTGAAAGTGGCACATGGCAGCAGAGTGTGGCGATGGAGACAGCAGCAATGGGAGGCCGTACAGGGACCATGACAGACTCTGGACTTGGCAGCAGCATGAGGAGGCGGTATATAGGGGCCCATGGCAGATTAGGGGCCTGGCAGCAGCTATGTGAGGCCCGTTATCTTGCAGCACCCTATGTCCAAAAATTTAACACACCAGCAGTGTGAAGAGACCTGAAAGTGGCACATGGCAGCAGAGTGTGGCGATGGAGACAGCAGCAATGGGAGGCCGTACAGGGACCCATGAGAGACTCTGGACCTGGCAGCAGCATGAGGAGGCGGTATATAGGGGCCTACGGCAGATTAGGGGCCTGGCAGCAGCTATAGGAGGCCCGTAATCTGCCAGCACCCTATGTCAAAAAATTCAACACACCAGCAGTGTGTGAGGAGACCTGAAAGTGGCACATGGCAGAGTGTGGCGATGGAGACAGCAGCAATGGGAGGCCGTACAGGGACCCATGACAGACTCTGGACTTGGCAGCAGCATGAGGAGGCGGTATATAGGGGCTTATGGCAGATTAGGGGCCTGGCAGCAGCTATAGGAGGCCCGTAATCTGCCAGCACCCTATGTCAAAAAATTCAACACACCAGCAGTGTGAGGAGACCTGAAAGTGGCACATGGCAGAGTGTGGCGATGGAGACAGCAGCAATGGGAGGCCGTACAGGGACCCATGACAGACTCTGAACTTGGCAGCAGCATGAGGAGGCGGTATATAGGGGCCCATGGCAGATTAGGGGCCTGGCAGCAGCTATAGGAGGCCCGTAATCTGCCAGCACCCTATGTCAAAAAATTTAACACACCAGCAGTGTGAAGAGACCTGAAAGTGGCACATGGCAGCAGAGTGTGGCGATGGAGACAGCAGCAATGGGAGGCCGTACAGGGACCCATGAGAGACTCTGGACCTGGCAGCAGCAGGAGGAGGTGGTATATAGGGGCCCATGGCAGATTAGGGGCCTGGCAGCAGCTATGTGAGGCCCGTAATCTGCCTGCACCCTATGTCAAAAAATTTAACACACCAGCAGTGTGAAGAGACCTGAAAGTGGCACATGGCAGCAGAGTGTGGCGATGGAGACAGCAGCAATGGGAGGCCGTACAGGGACCATGACAGACTCTGAACTTGGCAGCAGCATGAGGAGGCGGTATATAGGGGCCCATGGCAGATTAGGGGCCTGGCAGCAGCTATAGGAGGCCCGTAATCTGCCAGCACCCTATGTCCAAAAATTTAACACACCAGCAGTGTGAAGAGACCTGAAAGTGGCACATGGCAGCAGAGTGTGGCGATGGAGACAGCAGCAATGGGAGGCCGTACAGGGACCATGACAGACTCTGGACTTGGCAGCAGCATGAGGAGGCGGTATATAGGGGCCCATGGCAGATTAGGGGCCTGGCAGCAGCTATGTGAGGCCCGTTATCTTGCAGCACCCTATGTCCAAAAATTTAACACACCAGCAGTGTGAAGAGACCTGAAAGTGGCACATGGCAGCAGAGTGTGGCGATGGAGACAGCAGCAATGGGAGGCCGTACAGGGACCCATGAGAGACTCTGGACCTGGCAGCAGCAGGAGGAGGTGGTATATAGGGGCCCATGGCAGATTAGGGGCCTGGCAGCAGCTATGTGAGGCCCGTAATCTGCCTGCACCCTATGTCAAAAAATTTAACACACCAGCAGTGTGAAGAGACCTGAAAGTGGCACATGGCAGCAGAGTGTGGCGATGGAGACAGCAGCAATGGGAGGCCGTACAGGGACCATGACAGACTCTGGACTTGGCAGCAGCATGAGGAGGCGGTATATAGGGGCCCATGGCAGATTAGGGGCCTGGCAGCAGCTATGTGAGGCCCGTTATCTTGCAGCACCCTATGTCCAAAAATTTAACACACCAGCAGTGTGAAGAGACCTGAAAGTGGCACATGGCAGCAGAGTGTGGCGATGGAGACAGCAGCAATGGGAGGCCGTACAGGGACCCATGAGAGACTCTGGACCTGGCAGCAGCAGGAGGAGGTGGTATATAGGGGCCCATGGCAGATTAGGGGCCTGGCAGCAGCTATGTGAGGCCCGTAATCTGCCTGCACCCTATGTCAAAAAATTTAACACACCAGCAGTGTGAAGAGACCTGAAAGTGGCACATGGCAGCAGAGTGTGGCGATGGAGACAGCAGCAATGGGAGGCCGTACAGGGACCATGACAGACTCTGGACTTGGCAGCAGCATGAGGAGGCGGTATATAGGGGCCCATGGCAGATTAGGGGCCTGGCAGCAGCTATGTGAGGCCCGTTATCTTGCAGCACCCTATGTCAAAAAATTCAACACACCAGCAGTGTGTGAGGAGACCTGAAAGTGGCACATGGCAGAGTGTGGCGATGGAGACAGCAGCAATGGGAGGCCGTACAGGGACCCATGACAGACTCTGGACTTGGCAGCAGCATGAGGAGGCGGTATATAGGGGCTTATGGCAGATTAGGGGCCTGGCAGCAGCTATAGGAGGCCCGTAATCTGCCAGCACCCTATGTCAAAAAATTCAACACACCAGCAGTGTGAGGAGACCTGAAAGTGGCACATGGCAGAGTGTGGCGATGGAGACAGCAGCAATGGGAGGCCGTACAGGGACCCATGACAGACTCTGAACTTGGCAGCAGCATGAGGAGGCGGTATATAGGGGCCCATGGCAGATTAGGGGCCTGGCAGCAGCTATAGGAGGCCCGTAATCTGCCAGCACCCTATGTCAAAAAATTTAACACACCAGCAGTGTGAAGAGACCTGAAAGTGGCACATGGCAGCAGAGTGTGGCGATGGAGACAGCAGCAATGGGAGGCCGTACAGGGACCCATGAGAGACTCTAGACTTGGCAGCAGCATGAGGAGGCGGTATATAGGGGCCCATGGCAGATTAGGGGCCTGGCAGCAGCTATGTGAGGCCCGTAATCTGCCTGCACCCTATGTCAAAAAATTAAACACACCAGCAGTGTGAAGAGACCTGAAAGTGGCACATGGCATGAGAGACTCTGGACCTGGCAGCAGCAGGAGGAGGCGGTATAGGGGCCCATGGCTGATTAGGGGCCTGGCAGCAGCTATGTGAGGCCCGTTATCTTGCAGCACCCTATGTCAAAAAATTTAACACACCAGCAGTGTGAAGAGACCTGAAAGTGGCACATGGCAGCAGAGTGTGGCGATGGAGACAGCAGCAATGGGAGGCCGTACAGGGACCATGACAGACTCTGGACTTGGCAGCAGCATGAGGAGGCGGTATATAGGGGCCCATGGCAGATTAGGGGCCTGGCAGCAGCTATGTGAGGCCCGTTATCTTGCAGCACCCTATGTCAAAAAATTTAACACACCAGCAGTGTGAAGAGACCTGAAAGTGGCACATGGCAGCAGAGTGTGGCGATGGAGACAGCAGCAATGGGAGGCCGTACAGGGACCCATGAGAGACTCTGGACCTGGCAGCAGCAGGAGGAGGTGGTATATAGGGGCCCATGGCAGATTAGGGGCCTGGCAGCAGCTATGTGAGGCCCGTAATCTGCCTGCACCCTATGTCAAAAAATTTAACACACCAGCAGTGTGAAGAGACCTGAAAGTGGCACATGGCAGCAGAGTGTGGCGATGGAGACAGCAGCAATGGGAGGCCGTACAGGGACCATGACAGACTCTGGACTTGGCAGCAGCATGAGGAGGCGGTATATAGGGGCCCATGGCAGATTAGGGGCCTGGCAGCAGCTATGTGAGGCCCGTTATCTTGCAGCACCCTATGTCAAAAAATTTAACACACCAGCAGTGTGAAGAGACCTGAAAGTGGCACATGGCAGCAGAGTGTGGCGATGGAGACAGCAGCAATGGGAGGCCGTACAGGGACCCATGAGAGACTCTGGACCTGGCAGCAGCAGGAGGAGGTGGTATATAGGGGCCCATGGCAGATTAGGGGCCTGGCAGCAGCTATGTGAGGCCCGTAATCTGCCTGCACCCTATGTCAAAAAATTTAACACACCAGCAGTGTGAAGAGACCTGAAAGTGGCACATGGCAGCAGAGTGTGGCGATGGAGACAGCAGCAATGGGAGGCCGTACAGGGACCATGACAGACTCTGGACTTGGCAGCAGCATGAGGAGGCGGTATATAGGGGCCCATGGCAGATTAGGGGCCTGGCAGCAGCTATAGGAGGCCCGTAATCTGCCAGCACCCTATGTCAAAAAATTTAACACACCAGCAGTGTGAAGAGACCTGAAAGTGGCACATGGCAGCAGAGTGTGGCGATGGAGACAGCAGCAATGGGAGGCCGTACAGGGACCCATGAGAGACTCTAGACTTGGCAGCAGCATGAGGAGGCGGTATATAGGGGCCCATGGCAGATTAGGGGCCTGGCAGCAGCTATGTGAGGCCCGTAATCTGCCTGCACCCTATGTCAAAAAATTAAACACACCAGCAGTGTGAAGAGACCTGAAAGTGGCACATGGCATGAGAGACTCTGGACCTGGCAGCAGCAGGAGGAGGCGGTATAGGGGCCCATGGCTGATTAGGGGCCTGGCAGCAGCTATGTGAGGCCCGTTATCTTGCAGCACCCTATGTCAAAAAATTTAACACACCAGCAGTGTGAAGAGACCTGAAAGTGGCACATGGCAGCAGAGTGTGGCGATGGAGACAGCAGCAATGGGAGGCCGTACAGGGACCATGACAGACTCTGGACTTGGCAGCAGCATGAGGAGGCGGTATATAGGGGCCCATGGCAGATTAGGGGCCTGGCAGCAGCTATGTGAGGCCCGTTATCTTGCAGCACCCTATGTCAAAAAATTTAACACACCAGCAGTGTGAAGAGACCTGAAAGTGGCACATGGCAGCAGAGTGTGGCGATGGAGACAGCAGCAATGGGAGGCCGTACAGGGACCCATGACAGACTCTGAACTTGGCAGCAGCATGAGGAGGCGGTATATAGGGGCCCATGGCAGATTAGGGGCCTGGCAGCAGCTATAGGAGGCCCGTAATCTGCCAGCACCCTATGTCAAAAAATTTAACACACCAGCAGTGTGAAGAGACCTGAAAGTGGCACATGGCAGCAGAGTGTGGCGATGGAGACAGCAGCAATGGGAGGCCGTACAGGGACCATGACAGACTCTGGACTTGGCAGCAGCATGAGGAGGCGGTATATAGGGGCCCATGGCAGATTAGGGGCCTGGCAGCAGCTATGTGAGGCCCGTTATCTTGCAGCACCCTATGTCAAAAAATTTAACACACCAGCAGTGTGAAGAGACCTGAAAGTGGCACATGGCAGCAGAGTGTGGCGATGGAGACAGCAGCAATGGGAGGCCGTACAGGGACCCATGAGAGACTCTGGACCTGGCAGCAGCAGGAGGAGGTGGTATATAGGGGCCCATGGCAGATTAGGGGCCTGGCAGCAGCTATGTGAGGCCCGTAATCTGCCTGCACCCTATGTCAAAAAATTTAACACACCAGCAGTGTGAAGAGACCTGAAAGTGGCACATGGCAGCAGAGTGTGGCGATGGAGACAGCAGCAATGGGAGGCCGTACAGGGACCATGACAGACTCTGGACTTGGCAGCAGCATGAGGAGGCGGTATATAGGGGCCCATGGCAGATTAGGGGCCTGGCAGCAGCTATGTGAGGCCCGTTATCTTGCAGCACCCTATGTCAAAAAATTTAACACACCAGCAGTGTGAAGAGACCTGAAAGTGGCACATGGCAGCAGAGTGTGGCGATGGAGACAGCAGCAATGGGAGGCCGTACAGGGACCCATGAGAGACTCTGGACCTGGCAGCAGCAGGAGGAGGTGGTATATAGGGGCCCATGGCAGATTAGGGGCCTGGCAGCAGCTATGTGAGGCCCGTAATCTGCCTGCACCCTATGTCAAAAAATTTAACACACCAGCAGTGTGAAGAGACCTGAAAGTGGCACATGGCAGCAGAGTGTGGCGATGGAGACAGCAGCAATGGGAGGCCGTACAGGGACCATGACAGACTCTGGACTTGGCAGCAGCATGAGGAGGCGGTATATAGGGGCCCATGGCAGATTAGGGGCCTGGCAGCAGCTATAGGAGGCCCGTAATCTGCCAGCACCCTATGTCAAAAAATTTAACACACCAGCAGTGTGAAGAGACCTGAAAGTGGCACATGGCAGCAGAGTGTGGCGATGGAGACAGCAGCAATGGGAGGCCGTACAGGGACCATGACAGACTCTGGACTTGGCAGCAGCATGAGGAGGCGGTATATAGGGGCCCATGGCAGATTAGGGGCCTGGCAGCAGCTATGTGAGGCCCGTTATCTTGCAGCACCCTATGTCCAAAAATTTAACACACCAGCAGTGTGAAGAGACCTGAAAGTGGCACATGGCAGCAGAGTGTGGCGATGGAGACAGCAGCAATGGGAGGCCGTACAGGGACCCATGAGAGACTCTGGACCTGGCAGCAGCATGAGGAGGCGGTATATAGGGGCCTACGGCAGATTAGGGGCCTGGCAGCAGCTATAGGAGGCCCGTAATCTGCCAGCACCCTATGTCAAAAAATTCAACACACCAGCAGTGTGTGAGGAGACCTGAAAGTGGCACATGGCAGAGTGTGGCGATGGAGACAGCAGCAATGGGAGGCCGTACAGGGACCCATGACAGACTCTGGACTTGGCAGCAGCATGAGGAGGCGGTATATAGGGGCTTATGGCAGATTAGGGGCCTGGCAGCAGCTATAGGAGGCCCGTAATCTGCCAGCACCCTATGTCAAAAAATTCAACACACCAGCAGTGTGAGGAGACCTGAAAGTGGCACATGGCAGAGTGTGGCGATGGAGACAGCAGCAATGGGAGGCCGTACAGGGACCCATGACAGACTCTGAACTTGGCAGCAGCATGAGGAGGCGGTATATAGGGGCCCATGGCAGATTAGGGGGCCTGGCAGCAGCTATAGGAGGCCCGTAATCTGCCAGCACCCTATGTCAAAAATTTAACACACCAGCAGTGTGAAGAGACCTGAAAGTGGCACATGGCAGCAGAGTGTGGCGATGGAGACAGCAGCAATGGGAGGCCGTACAGGGACCCATGAGAGACTCTGGACCTGGCAGCAGCAGGAGGAGGTGGTATATAGGGGCCCATGGCAGATTAGGGGCCTGGCAGCAGCTATGTGAGGCCCGTAATCTGCCTGCACCCTATGTCAAAAAATTTAACACACCAGCAGTGTGAAGAGACCTGAAAGTGGCACATGGCAGCAGAGTGTGGCGATGGAGACAGCAGCAATGGGAGGCCGTACAGGGACCATGACAGACTCTGAACTTGGCAGCAGCATGAGGAGGCGGTATATAGGGGCCCATGGCAGATTAGGGGCCTGGCAGCAGCTATAGGAGGCCCGTAATCTGCCAGCACCCTATGTCCAAAAATTTAACACACCAGCAGTGTGAAGAGACCTGAAAGTGGCACATGGCAGCAGAGTGTGGCGATGGAGACAGCAGCAATGGGAGGCCGTACAGGGACCATGACAGACTCTGGACTTGGCAGCAGCATGAGGAGGCGGTATATAGGGGCCCATGGCAGATTAGGGGCCTGGCAGCAGCTATGTGAGGCCCGTTATCTTGCAGCACCCTATGTCCAAAAATTTAACACACCAGCAGTGTGAAGAGACCTGAAAGTGGCACATGGCAGCAGAGTGTGGCGATGGAGACAGCAGCAATGGGAGGCCGTACAGGGACCCATGAGAGACTCTGGACCTGGCAGCAGCAGGAGGAGGTGGTATATAGGGGCCCATGGCAGATTAGGGGCCTGGGCAGCAGCTATGTGAGGCCCGTAATCTGCCTGCACCCTATGTCAAAAAATTTAACACACCAGCAGTGTGAAGAGACCTGAAGTGGCACATGGCAGCAGAGTGTGGCGATGGAGACAGCAGCAATGGGAGGCCGTACAGGGACCATGACAGACTCTGGACTTGGCAGCAGCATGAGGAGGCGGTATATAGGGGCCCATGGCAGATTAGGGGCCTGGCAGCAGCTATGTGAGGCCCGTTATCTTGCAGCACCCTATGTCCAAAAATTTAACACACCAGCAGTGTGAAGAGACCTGAAAGTGGCACATGGCAGCAGAGTGTGGCGATGGAGACAGCAGCAATGGGAGGCCGTACAGGGACCCATGAGAGACTCTGGACCTGGCAGCAGCAGGAGGAGGTGGTATATAGGGGCCCATGGCAGATTAGGGGCCTGGCAGCAGCTATGTGAGGCCCGTAATCTGCCTGCACCCTATGTCAAAAAATTTAACACACCAGCAGTGTGAAGAGACCTGAAAGTGGCACATGGCAGCAGAGTGTGGCGATGGAGACAGCAGCAATGGGAGGCCGTACAGGGACCATGACAGACTCTGGACTTGGCAGCAGCATGAGGAGGCGGTATATAGGGGCCCATGGCAGATTAGGGGCCTGGCAGCAGCTATGTGAGGCCCGTTATCTTGCAGCACCCTATGTCCAAAAATTTAACACACCAGCAGTGTGAAGAGACCTGAAAGTGGCACATGGCAGCAGAGTGTGGCGATGGAGACAGCAGCAATGGGAGGCCGTACAGGGACCCATGAGAGACTCTGGACCTGGCAGCAGCAGGAGGAGGTGGTATATAGGGGCCCATGGCAGATTAGGGGCCTGGCAGCAGCTATGTGAGGCCCGTAATCTGCCTGCACCCTATGTCAAAAAATTTAACACACCAGCAGTGTGAAGAGACCTGAAAGTGGCACATGGCAGCAGAGTGTGGCGATGGAGACAGCAGCAATGGGAGGCCGTACAGGGAGACCATGACAGACTCTGGACTTGGCAGCAGCATGAGGAGGCGGTATATAGGGGCCCATGGCAGATTAGGGGCCTGGCAGCAGCTATGTGAGGCCCGTTATCTTGCAGCACCCTATGTCCAAAAATTTAACACACCAGCAGTGTGAAGAGACCTGAAAGTGGCACATGGCAGCAGAGTGTGGCGATGGAGACAGCAGCAATGGGAGGCCGTACAGGGACCCATGAGAGACTCTGGACCTGGCAGCAGCAGGAGGAGGTGGTATATAGGGGCCCATGGCAGATTAGGGGCCTGGCAGCAGCTATGTGAGGCCCGTAATCTGCCTGCACCCTATGTCAAAAAATTTAACACACCAGCAGTGTGAAGAGACCTGAAAGTGGCACATGGCAGCAGAGTGTGGCGATGGAGACAGCAGCAATGGGAGGCCGTACAGGGACCATGACAGACTCTGGACTTGGCAGCAGCATGAGGAGGCGGTATATAGGGGCCCATGGCAGATTAGGGGCCTGGCAGCAGCTATGTGAGGCCCGTTATCTTGCAGCACCCTATGTCAAAAAATTTAACACACCAGCAGTGTGAAGAGACCTGAAAGTGGCACATGGCAGCAGAGTGTGGCGATGGAGACAGCAGCAATGGGAGGCCGTACAGGGACCCATGAGAGACTCTGGACCTGGCAGCAGCAGGAGGAGGTGGTATATAGGGGGCCCATGGCAGATTAGGGGCCTGGCAGCAGCTATGTGAGGCCCGTAATCTGCCTGCACCCTATGTCAAAAAATTTAACACACCAGCAGTGTGAAGAGACCTGAAAGTGGCACATGGCAGCAGAGTGTGGCGATGGAGACAGCAGCAATGGGAGGCCGTACAGGGACCATGACAGACTCTGGACTTGGCAGCAGCATGAGGAGGCGGTATATAGGGGCCCATGGCAGATTAGGGGCCTGGCAGCAGCTATAGGAGGCCCGTAATCTGCCAGCACCCTATGTCAAAAAATTTAACACACCAGCAGTGTGAAGAGACCTGAAAGTGGCACATGGCAGCAGAGTGTGGCGATGGAGACAGCAGCAATGGGAGGCCGTACAGGGACCATGACAGACTCTGGACTTGGCAGCAGCATGAGGAGGCGGTATATAGGGGCCCATGGCAGATTAGGGGCCTGGCAGCAGCTATGTGAGGCCCGTTATCTTGCAGCACCCTATGTCCAAAAATTTAACACACCAGCAGTGTGAAGAGACCTGAAAGTGGCACATGGCAGCAGAGTGTGGCGATGGAGACAGCAGCAATGGGAGGCCGTACAGGGACCCATGAGAGACTCTGGACCTGGCAGCAGCATGAGGAGGCGGTATATAGGGGCCTACGGCAGATTAGGGGCCTGGCAGCAGCTATAGGAGGCCCGTAATCTGCCAGCACCCTATGTCAAAAAATTCAACACACCAGCAGTGTGTGAGGAGACCTGAAAGTGGCACATGGCAGAGTGTGGCGATGGAGACAGCAGCAATGGGAGGCCGTACAGGGACCCATGACAGACTCTGGACTTGGCAGCAGCATGAGGAGGCGGTATATAGGGGCTTATGGCAGATTAGGGGCCTGGCAGCAGCTATAGGAGGCCCGTAATCTGCCAGCACCCTATGTCAAAAATTCAACACACCAGCAGTGTGAGGAGACCTGAAAGTGGCACATGGCAGAGTGTGGCGATGGAGACAGCAGCAATGGGAGGCCGTACAGGGACCCATGACAGACTCTGAACTTGGCAGCAGCATGAGGAGGCGGTATATAGGGGCCCATGGCAGATTAGGGGCCTGGCAGCAGCTATAGGAGGCCCGTAATCTGCCAGCACCCTATGTCAAAAAATTTAACACACCAGCAGTGTGAAGAGACCTGAAAGTGGCACATGGCAGCAGAGTGTGGCGATGGAGACAGCAGCAATGGGAGGCCGTACAGGGACCCATGAGAGACTCTGGACCTGGCAGCAGCAGGAGGAGGTGGTATATAGGGGCCCATGGCAGATTAGGGGCCTGGCAGCAGCTATGTGAGGCCCGTAATCTGCCTGCACCCTATGTCAAAAAAATTTAACACACCAGCAGTGTGAAGAGACCTGAAAGTGGCACATGGCAGCAGAGTGTGGCGATGGAGACAGCAGCAATGGGAGGCCGTACAGGGACCATGACAGACTCTGAACTTGGCAGCAGGCATGAGGAGGCGGTATATAGGGGCCCATGGCAGATTAGGGGCCTGGCAGCAGCTATAGGAGGCCCGTAATCTGCCAGCACCCTATGTCCAAAAATTTAACACACCAGCAGTGTGAAGAG